>NC_056742.1:198454931-198532431 GCF_019279795.1 Protopterus annectens
CAATTTAAGTTTCATCAGAGTGTGCTATTCAGATATTGCTTTTTATTTCTTTAGTGTTTTCTGTCTAAGTCTCTGTTGGTTGTACAATCTGATTTTGTACTTACAATAGTCTTATACAGACATTCCTAGACATCTTTTTATGTAGCACAGTGTGGGTAACAGTGGTTCACACAACATTACTAATCAGAGAATGCAACACTAAATGCCATACAATAATAGAGTAAACACAACCAGTCCAGGATTTAGAACTTTATTGCCAGGCAGTTGCAGTTTTATTTAAATATGACCTATATGGGACTATTACTGTCATATTGTCTGGTTTATTCAGTACAAGCCATACACAGTTTTTATACTGCCAGGTGATGTTCTACTACTTTATATTTATTTGGTATGACTACTACAAGCAGGATTGTTACTCACCAGCCTCACGACGCAGCCTTTGCAACATACTAGCATGGGCTTCCTGATTCACAGCCTGCTCATCTGCAGCTGTAAGAGAAATAGAGAAATAGAGAAATATTTAGGCATACCTATCCATCACATACACAGGCTGGAGATTAGTAAACAGTTACTGGTATGACTACTTACACACTTCTGGGACATCACCCCTCTGCCTTGATTCTTGGACCTACTCATCCAAGACCTTCCTCCTCCACCGCTTCAAGTCGGCATAGTGGAGCCGGACCTGTTCATTAGTCCGAGGCATACCAGTGGCACTGGTGAGATCACAGGCGAGATGGTACCCAGCTTCCACTTTATATTTGGAGCCCTGGTACTGGCCCTGCAGCAGTCTCTCTTCATGGTTTTGTACCAGGAATCCTACCATGACTTTGGACTCCTGTATGCCCCAGCGCTGTGCCTGGAAGCGCATGCCCTCATCAACTCCTGCCATACTGCCTAGAGTGGAAAGCTGCAACCAGTTATGAGCTTTATTCCCGCCTGTGGGGTTTAAATACACCCATTGCTGTGATTGGATGGTTTTGAATATGCTAAGCTAAGCTAAGCTACGGGTAAACCTGTTTAGCTAAGGTTGGCAGTGCTTAAAGGGGCAGGTTCAGCATTATTTACCAGTGGGCAAATCCCCTTAACTGGGCTATTCATTGCTTAGTATTCATATGCACACAATGCTTACACCCAGTCAGCAAAGCTGTGCAATGCTTAGCATTGCTTATTTTTTATTTTATAAACTATCTGCTGTATGGGTTTGCTTCATCATTCATTACATATTATATATTTGTTTACTGTCCCTGACACCCCCAATGTGCTTTCATTGCATTTATTCATGTGTGACTATACTATACGGGGCACTTGTGTTTATATGGAGGTTTCACATCTTTATTAAACTGACACCTCACATTTAGACCTACTACAGTACTCTGGTTAACAAATATATGTTATCTAGTAGCTAATTATTAAAAAAATGTCTATGTACTGGTTTCACATGTAAAATGGTTACCGTGAGGACCAAACCAGAAATGACTGTTTGCAAAGCATATGCTCTAACCACCACACTATTGCAGTACTGTTTATGTTGGCTGTGTCTTGCCATTTAAATTATTGTGTTGTTTAAGCTGGTCTAATCGTAGCTAAGCAACTGGCACTCCCACACAGCTATGCTTAAACTTTATTGCATGTGTAAAAAAAAAATTATTTGTTGTGTTTTATTATTTTAACCCTTCAGAATATCCATGCTAATGCTGAACATTTTATTCTATCAACTTTCTGCTTTGTGGGATTATTGTTCCTTTTGGCTTTGTCCACAATCCTTACTCTGATGGGATGGGAGGTGTGCACTATGTGGTTATGCTAAATGTGTTATTCTAACAACTTTTATCTTGGTAGGGACAATTGTCCCTTTATGGCTTTGACCAGATTTGTTATCCTGACTGGTTGGGGGGGTTACAAGCATTCTCACTCATTTTAAATTGCCAAAAGGCAATTCTGTAGTGCAGGGGAGCATGTATATACTGAGAGCTCTGCACTCAGACACACCTTCTGCCCTCATACACCGAACTGTGTCCATTTTACAGCACTGCAGTGTGCCTTCATATATATATATCCATGGCACACTGCCGTGCTGAACAGGAACGGTCCCTGCCTTGCAGGAATAAAATATTCCTGCATGGCTGCTTGCTGAATCCAGGGGTATAACTTTGTAAAGCTTCAAATTATTTTATTTCAATCATTTGTATTCAACAGATTGTGTCACATTTTTTTGTTAATATTTGATATGTTGTTTTTGGTTAGATACAGAGCAGATTAATGACTTTTGCAATAATTTGTTTGATTGTTCAATTTAAGTTTTAATTGATTAATTAGGCACTATAGTTAAGTGAGTTGAGTATGTGACTGTATTTGTTTTCTGATGAAGTCCCTGTTTGAAGTGGGATGAAGAAGCTTAATACTTTGCTTTTAATAAAGTTATTTTGTATCCATTGGGACCCTCTTTTAGTGCATTTTGTATTTTGGTTTATAAGAAAGAGAAAGGTCAGGACGAGGGGGTGTTAATTATATTTTCTATTCTGGAAGAAGGCAGTTGCATTGACTGTAGAGATTACTTTTTAGTTGTGAATGGAAAATGGGGTAACAGGAAGTATTTTTAAGTTGGGGGTATGTTCCCATAGACTAGGGACAAGGACTAAGAAACTTTGGCCAGTAAAATGAATCTTGGAACTGGGGAAGTATTCCTGCTTAGTTCTGACTTTAGACATTATTGAATCATATTTGTCTGATGAGTTAATAGGCTAAGGGTGAGAATAATTGAATATTTGTGTTTGAATTCTGAACAGTTGTCAGCCAAGTAGGTGGTCAGCCTTCTTGCTTGACAGGTAACTATTAAGCTTTTTTAATGTTTATATAATGATGTTCATTTCTTGAAGAAAGCACAATGAAATGGTAAATCCAGTGGTCAATGCTGTACTTTTATATGTAACAGTTAGTACTGGGAGACCATATTTCATCTGTTATATAGGTATAGGAAGGAGGAGATTTTTTTTGGCCCAAAATGAGTGAGTTAATCTTTTTTTTCAGAAGCAGAGAGAGAGTTCTAGAAAAATACCAAGTTCATAGATTGTGTAATAATTTGAAGATATTAGGAGTTCAAATAACTTTGATATAAAAATGCAGCAAATCCAATAAAAGAATATTGAAGGAAGACAAGGTCCACTGTACCAGAAAACTGAACAAATATGAAAAAGACTGGAATGACTGTTTAAAGAATGAAGATCATGTGACCAACAAAAAGATAATGTTAGAGTTAGGCCGTCACCAGCCAAATGTTGTCAAACAATAATATTTTATTAAGTGCTTTCATCCTATTATTAGGACATCATCAGAATAATATAATAATCTCACTCTAGCCTGGAGTGAAGATTACGTAACTAATAATGGAGAGGTGAGTAATGACATTAATGCAAAGATAGAGAAGGATTTCAGTTATGCAAAGATGGTTTTTGAACAACAGTCAGAATTTAATGTCAGGATGAAAGCAATCTGTGTGGTGATTACTGAAGATTGCATTGCAACAGCGGCACATTGCAATGTGAAGTGTTTTATCAGCATAGTAGGGAGCAGTCTCAACTGAAGAGCAAAATTCTAGAGGGAAAGAGCAGCAAATACAAATGTTTCTGCAATCCAACCAGGGAGAATGGAATTGGGCGAAAGTTTTAGAGTAACTGCTCATATCACAGCATCATCAGCAAACTAGTAATTTGTTTACAGAATAATAGAAACACCAATTGTTACATTTTTTTAAATAATACACTCAAAAAAGTAGCAAATGATTTTAAAATTAATTATCAGACAGGGAACTATGTGTCTAAAGCAAAGGATATTCTTTTATTCCAGTGACAAAAACAAGGGTGGTAGATATGATAAACTGTTTAAAAGACTGTGCATATGATTAATATTAAAGCCATGCTTCCACCTTCTTTATTTGATACTAGAAAGGGTAGTTTTACTAGTATATATAATGCTATATTATTACCAGAAGTACAGGAATTTCAGAATATCTGTGAGAAAGAGACTGGGAACGTATTAGCTCAGTAGCCATAGACTGCATATTATGACTTGTAACATCATGAAAAAAGGCATTAAATGATTTGCATTTTAATAAGAACATTAAATTCTTAAAGACTGATATACAGGCTGATACAATCAAAAAAAAAAAGACACAGATCTCCTATTAACAGTCTGTAGAATACAAAGTACAGTGATCTTGGTTTGAATCAGTCCATGTAGTTAGGCACATGTTGTTTTGGTCTTGTATCATTTTGGTGAGGTACCCCTGTAAGCATTCCAGTTGCTGCATGTGCCTGGACAGATACATGCCAAAGGGGCATTATATTCAAAGACTGGCCAAATGAGGGCTGATTAAAAGTGGAAAAGGATATCCCTAGATTTAGACACAATCCCTTTGATCATAAGTTGTGCAGTATAGAAGGACCTTCTTACTATAATGGACGCATGTTGGTCAAAAGTTAGGTCCCTGTCCACATAACTTCCCAAATCATAAACAACTGTGTCAGCTCTTAGGGGTGTATTTTTAATGTGGTAAATCTCTAGGACAGATGACTGCTGAAAGTACATAGTAATGCATTTTTTTCTTATTTATTTTCCATCCATGATGTTGGCACCAGTTATTTATTTGGGACAAGCCCTCCTGTAGGACAGCTAAGTCATTTGGAGATTCAGTGACTGCTGCTAACTTGCAGTCTTCTGTGGACTTAGTCAGCCATAGTCCTTTGATATTGGTGTTTACTTCAGAAAAGTAGATGCCAAACAGGAGAGGCCCCAACACAGAACCCTAGGTGACTCAATTGGTGACTGGTCTCTTTATGGAAGTAACTTCCCGTATTTTAATTTCCTGCATCCTATCTGTGAGCCAGTTAGCAATCCAACAGAGGATGTAGGGGTTTATTCACAGTTTATTTAGCTTTTCTACTATGCCTGAGTGTGGAATTGTGTCAAAAGCATTGGCCAGTTTGAGTTATGTGGTGTATACCATTTTGCCCTATCCCATTGCTTTGGTGATCTTTTCAAAAATCTCCACCAGGTTGAGTAACTATGACCTGCCTTAGATGAATCCAAACTGAGACAGGTCCAGTGTTTGGAGGTTTCCTATGTCCTGATTTATTTGTTCCATAATTCTTACTAGTCTGGCTTACTGGTCTGTAATTTCCTGGGTCTGTGGAAGGTCCTCCATTATGCATGATATGCAAATATTTGAATTATTATTAAAAACTAATGCCTATATTGATGTGAGGTTATTAATTTCATGATGAAATAATGGCTGGTATTAGGAATATTGCACTTTGCAACATCTGATTTTTTGAGTATGTACAACGGTTAAGGAGTCTTTTATTTTTGGTCAACCTAAAAGACAGAGAAAGTTAGTGATCCTCCCATTAAGACCTACAGTGGCAAGTGAAGACAGCAAATATGAGCATTATCATTTTATACAAAAAGAAACATTAAGGAAGCTATTAAGAGATTATCATTTATCAGTGACTCATTTCATTTTTATTCATCAAATGCAGAATTTAAGATGTTTCTTCACAAGAGATATTAAATCACTGTTTTCAGTAATGCCAAATGACAGATGAGCTGAAATTAATGCAAATGTGGTAATGTCAATGGGAGCGCTTACCAAAGAGTAGGTGCCTGAGAGGAGAAAGCATGTACAGTGGTGTGGAGTTTTTTTTTTTCCGTGAAGTCTGGCTACAAGGAGAATCAATATGTTGCACTGAAGTACTTTGTAGAGTTGAGATCCTAAAAGTGATTTAGATCTTTGTTTTATGCATAGACATTCGGCTTTTTCTAGGGTGAAACAGTGATGCTGACAGATAGATGAATTTGTCATTTATCAGTTTATATGAATTTATTCATCAGTTTGTATAGAAAGCATAAGCATCAAATGGTATATGAACTTCATTGATGACTTTTCTAGAAAAGTCAAGAAATGCTTGTAATTTAAAGGACTTTGTGAAACTCATTAACAGCATAGACTTTTTTTTTTTGCAATTTACATATAGTGTGAACAATGAAATAATTTCTTCATGAATGCAATGATATCTAAAAGTAAAAGCTGTGAATGAACATTTACAAAAACTTGGGTGGCAAGTATTAGTTATTTAAGTTTTGACAGCATGCATCCAAAATTGATGACGGCCAAAATAGATAAAGGGACAAAGACCACATTAAGTAGACTCAGTGTGATAATTTATTTTCTAGTGAATGTGATAATTTAAAAAGCAAGTTTCTTAAATTTGGATTTCCAATGTCAAATGTTCAAAATGAACTTCAACCTATTTTAAAAGGAAGAAAAATATGTGTGTGTTACTGTGTGCGTGTGTGTGTATATATATATATATATATATATATATATATATATATATATATATATATATATATATATATATATGTGTGTGTGTGTGTGTGTGTGTGTGTGTGTGTGTGTGTGTGTGTGTGTGTGTGTAGAAAAAAAAATATATATATATATAGAGAGAGACAGAGACAGAGAGAGAGAGAGAGAGAAAGAGAGATGAACATATATATAGAGATAGACTAGATATAGATATATACACACATGATGCCCTCAGATTGCTTCAGCTCGAAGCAGTGATCATGCAAATAGTAAAACTAGAAAAGACAGAGTGATGTCTATAAAGCTCATGCATTCTCTAATGGAAAAATGGAAATAAGCATATTGTAAAATACAACTGGAAATTATTACACAGTTTTTTTTTCAGTGTCATGGAGGTAATTGAGACTGAACCACAATGTGTTTATAAAATGGAGGAAACCTGAGAGACTTGCAGCAACAACCAGTAAAGAGAAGGCAAAAGGAATGATGGGAAGATGTAATGAATGCAATCAGTGTTACCATCAATATACAGGTAGCAGTGAAACAGGTGTACATAGGATAAAGACTGTGATATATGGGTGCCATTCAAATGATCTGCTAATTTGTCAAATCCACGTAGTCTAAAGATGATCTAATCACAATTGATCCAATGATATTCTGCAGTGCATTTTAACAGTTCTAAGTCTGAAATAAGTAGAGTTTATGATTTTTTTGTAACTGGTATCATTTTTCTTTTTTCTTTTATTATTTTTCTTCAGATTTTCTTCATTGCAGTTTTCTTTTTCACAGTGTGCTGGTTTTTGCAATGTAGAGGTGAGCATTGGCATGTTCATCATATTGATCACTGCTGCTGTAGGCTTGGCTATATGGGTTCTAGTCTGCCATGGATAAAATGGTTGGCTAAATCCCAAAGCCTCAGGTCAGCTCCCATGTGCCCAAACTGTCAGGCAGCTTGAGGGAGTTGATTAAAAGGCATGTCTGGGCACAAAGCTTTCAGAGCTTTTCCAGTGCCAAATATTATGCTCTTCTGAGGCTTTCAAGGACTGATGGTTGGCTTGTGCTTTCCTCTGCCAGTCATATAAGCTCCCATTGTAGAAAAGAGCTTTCTTCTAACTACAAAAAGAAAAAGTTAAGCAAACACTCTTTGCCACAACAGCAGGCTAGCAATTTGCTTCAGCCACAGGTGAGTGATGCTACAGTGGCCATTTGTTGTACCTAAGACCACTGCTCTTTTGCCATGAATCCCTCTGGTATAGTACCTACATCCACTAGGGACCAGGGGTTAACCAATCCTATGCTGATGTAAGGGTCCTCTCAGTGGGCAAGGCAGAACATTCTTGTCAGTTGTGGGAGATGGAACAGGGAAGATTTTCCTGTTGTGTCAGAATGCTGTTGCCATCTCTGGGTAATGAGCTGTTGCCATTAGTAATATGGCTAGCCCCATTTTTCCTTTAAAAAAGAAAAAGAAAAACAAGCACATGCCTACTCCTCAAGAGCAAAGGGGACATCCACAGCTGTGAGCAGTACAGATATATCAACCTCCTGTCACATTGCATGAAAATTCTGGAAAGGGTGATTGATAAATGGATACACAGAGTAGAAGAAAGTAAGATGGATGATGAGTAGTTCAGATTCAGATCAGGATGCAGCACAACTGACCTAATGCTTGCAGTGAGACGGATAGTTGAGAAGAAGTTAGAGATGAGGAAAAATACCAACTGGGAATTCCTTGACTTGGGGAAAGCATACAACAACACCCCAAGAAAGCTGATTTGGCCAGTACCGTGGTGGTTTGAAGTCCCAGAAACATTGGTAGAATTAGTGCAAGCTATGTACAGGGACCCAAAGACTGAAGAACGAATAGTGTTCAGCCTCACAGAGGGATTCACAGTGGGAGTGGATGTGCACCAGGGTTCAGCTCTGAGCTCGCTGCTGTTCATACTGTTGATGGGCTATATTAGCAAACAGGCCAGATTGGACAGATCAACAAATTTGCTTTATGCAGACAATGTGGCATTACAGGCAGACTCTCAGCAAAAACTTCAGTGAAGCTTAGAGGAACGGAATGCAAAACTGAAGGCACATGGGATGAAACAAAGTAAAGATAAGACTGTGATAATGGCAACAAATTGGGGAAATCAGAAGAGGCTGATAATTGAGATTGAAGGGAAAATAGTTGAACATGTTAATAGCTTCAAGTATCTAGGAGGGGTGGTTGAGGAGATAGGAAGTCTGAATAAAGAGGTCAAAAGCTAGACTCAGAGGGGCTGCAGCCAACTGGCATAGAGTGTCAGGTATAGTATATAACAGAAGAATGCCAAAGAAGTTGGAAAGTAAAGTGTGCAAAAAGGTGCTGTAACCGTTACTACTGTATGGTACAGAAAACTGGGCAGTAAAGGCAGATAAGATGAAAAAGCTAGAGGTAATTGAAATGAAATGCCTGAGAAGGGTGGTAGGATGCACACTGGGACAGATGAAGAAATGAGGACGTAAGAGGAGAAGCCAAAGTAGTTCCATTTGCAGAAAAGATCAAAGAGAACAGATTATGGTGGTTTGGGAACATAGGTTAATAGTTGTGTACTAAGCTAATGTCACTGGAGCCTTTATAAGCCTAGTCCATAGAAGTGCCCTGGCATCATGCTGCCTGATGTTAGTTCCCAGTGTCTCTATCAAGTAGAACCATTGGAGTGATCCCCAGGGTGATCTTTCTATTCACATTGTTGACATTAAGAACATGAGGACCACTAATGCTCTGGCGAGGCATAAAATGAAAAACCCATGCCACAGGTTTAGATTTGCCCCCAGATTTACTACTCTTCCATGCAGGACTAGCTTAGCCCTGCATGGAATCAGCCGTTTAGGAGCAGGCAGGCAGCACGCCATGCGTATTAATGAAGGTGCACTGCCTGAGCTCCAAATCCTACATGGAGCATGTAAGAGTGCAGGGGGCGTGTCTGAGAGCAGACCTTTCAGAATATACATGCCCCTGCAATGAAGAACAACAGAAAGGCCAGAAGAATGAGTGAGATCACTCATAGGTGTCCGCATACCCCCAGCAACATCCCCCCACATGTACAACAGCAATAGTAAATACAAAGAAAATAAACACACCATTTTTTTTATGAATCCGATTAAAGCTAACCATAGGTGCTCGGGTTTGCCCATTGCTTAGCTACTGTTAATGCAGCTTAAATGGCTGAAGAGGATAACAAGTAAAATATATGTAAATGAAGCAGCATAGCAATAATGTAGTGGGCAGAGCATTTGCCTTCCAAGCAGGCATTCCTGGATCGAGTCCCACTGTAGCACACACCATTTTCCATGTCAAATCACGTTATGACCAATATTTTAGTTGCATAACCTACTAAATATCATATATTTATGAACTGGAGTATTGCATTAAATGCAGATGTAAGGTGTCAGTATCATAATGTTGCAAAGGCCACACATAATCACATGTGCCCCATACAGTATATGTACACAGGAATCATGGATACAAATGGAAGGTAAAATGTGAAATGAATGATAACTCCATACAGCTTTCAAATCCCCCACCTTCCCAAGAACCATTAGACATTACTGTCTAAATCAATGCAGTTGAAAGCAGGAGTAAGCACTAGTAAGCAAGTATAAGCACTATTAAGCAGTAGAAAGCATATGTAAGTATGAGGAAGCGGGCTTAAGCCTGTTTGTGCTGGGGTAAGCAATGCACACACAGGTTAAGCAATACTGAAGCTAACTCTCTGTAAGCATCATTAACTGGAGGTTAGCAGTGCTTACCCTTGCACAAACCCATGCAAACCTGCTTACAAGTGCTTAAAAGTGCCTTAATCACTCTGTATCCAACAGCTGTTGTTCTGCCCAGCAACAAAATAAACAACCTTGCAGGTCTTGAACCCAGGACCCTATACACTATAGTCAAAGTAGTTAACCACCAAGCAATCACAGGCGTACATAAGAATGAAGTATCACAAAACAAATCCTCACTATAGTAAAATCAAACTGAACACGTAAAAGGAATCAGTATACAGTCAAATGATCTATAACCCACTACATAACAGAAATATGTGAACTGGAGTACTGAAGTACACCCAGATGTGAGGTGTAAATGTAATAGAGTGTTGAAGTCCCCTACTAAACACAAGGACCCCATACAGTGTACGTACACATGAATCATGGATACCAGAAATATATATAAGATGTAATGAATAATAAATCAATGCAAAAAAGCAAATATACTGCAAAGTCAAATTTAAGCAACGCTAAGCATTACACAGGCCAGCTTAGGAGGTGTACGCAATGTTTAGACTAGCTAACTCA
Organism: Protopterus annectens; assembly: GCF_019279795.1. Lineage (NCBI taxonomy): Eukaryota > Metazoa > Chordata > Ceratodontiformes > Protopteridae > Protopterus > Protopterus annectens. The sequence continues at coordinate 198,465,616 of NC_056742.1, forward strand.
ATGAGCCGAGTGGTATACCCCTTTAAACAATGCCAAGCTTAGGTAACCAGGTTTGCCAATAGCATGGCCTTTATAAAACCAGCCAATCATAGCAAAGTGAGGGAAATCAGCCCTACTTAAACCCAATAGGCAGGAATACATCTCATAACTGGTTGTAGCTTCCCCTTGCTGGCACCATGGCAAAAAGGGGAGAGGGCGTGCACTTCCAGGCGCAGCACTAGGGCATCCAGGAGTCCAGAGTCATGGCAGGACTCCTTGTCAATGACCATGAGCAGAAACTGCTGCAGGGCCAGTACCAAGTTTCCCAATATAAGGCAGATGCCTGGGACCATCTCGGCCATGACCTCACAAGTGCCAGTGGCATACCCCAAACTGGTGAGTAGGTCAGGCATCACTATACCAACCTGAAGTGGATAAGGGGGACCTCTTGGAGAAGTGGATCCAAGAGGCTAGGATGGCAGGGGCTGTCCCAGCTGTGTGTAAGTATCACTCCACTATGTGTGTAATAATTGCCAGCTCATGTATATTATGGATAGGTATGGCTAAATATTCCTCTTATGTCCTTCACAGTGGCAAGTGAGTGGGCCATAAACCAGGAAGTCCATGGCTGTCACCTGGAGAGGTTGTGATGCGAGGCATGTCAGTAATACTCTTGCATGTACTGTCATAGGAAATAAATCTAAAAGCATTAGTAAGGTAATTGCCAGTATAAAACCTGTATTGTTTAAGGCAAGTACAGCATACACTGGCGAATATGGCAGGAAGAGTCTCATACAGTTTGTATGTAAATAAAAGCATAAGAGCCTGACAGTAAAGGTCTAACTGCTGGACTGCATGTGTATACCCTGGTATCATATGGTAGTGTAGATTTGCAAGCACTTAATAGTACTGTTGTATTAAGCACTGTTACCCACACTGTACAACATAAATAAAATGTGTAGGAATGTCTGTATATGACTGGTGTTCATAGGTTCATAGTTCATAGTTTAGTACTAAGCTAACTGCCCTTGCGAGCCATTTTAAGCCTAGCCAATTATCCCTTGTGAGACTCAAACCCTGCACATTGTGTTTGTAAGGCAAACACCTTAGCCATTAAGCCACCCTTCCACCCCAGTGTAATCCCCAGATGTCATTTAGTACAACTGAGAGACACATAGACAGAAAACAGGGAAAAGGCTAACAACAAAATCCAAATAGCACATGCAACTGAGACATGAAGTGTTGTATTTTTAGCACACAAAGCCATGGTTTGAATCCTAGCAGTGGTAGTAGTCTGCATACAGAATCATACCCCACAAATGTACAGATATGTCCAGAATGTCCAGTAAGGTGGCCCATATCTGCTGCCTGTCACTCTGCCCCCCTGGGAAATCAGTGGGATGATCCCAGACATATCGGCAGCAAACAGGAAATGCAACTGATTGACACACGTCTATGAGAACAAAGCTGGCACACTAGCTACTCCCCAAAATCTTATGAGAGTAATAAGCCACGTATGTCCCATTTACTCCCTCATGTTGTCAAGCTGTGACCAGAGTGGGTACAGTAACAGAGTGAGATGTATGTGCATAATAGTAATGTGGAATCTGGTATTGTGTGTGGCAACATTCAGGTAGTGCTAACAAACATTGCTCCCACAGGTCTGTCAGATATGAACACTGTACCCAGAAATAAAAGAATGATACCCTGTACTAGTACTGTTTAGTTTGGTATTGTATGGAATTGTGACTGATGCAGTTGCTCTGAATAATAAGCTATTACTCATCACTGTCACCCACTCTGTCCTACAAAATATAACTGTCTAGGAAATCCTGTATAAGAGTGTTGTAATACAAGGTCAGAATGTAAAACCACAGGAGAATTATAAGACAGAAAGCGGATAGGAGATATGCAGCAATATCTAAAAAGCACACAAAACTGTGATGGACAGTGTTTTAGTTTTAGAAGAGACAGCCATGGTCTGAATCCTGGGAGTGGAAGTAGGCTGCTTACAGAAACATACCCACAACTGTACAGATAAGACCAGAATGTCCAGTATATGGGCCCATATCTGCTGCCTGTTACCCTGTTCCTTTTGGAAGTCAGTGGGTTGATCCCAGATGTTTAGGCAGCAAACAAGGAATAGAACTGATTGTCACACATCTATGAGAACAAACCTGTCACTCTAGCAACTCCCGAAACTGTTATGAGAGTAATAAGCGAAGTATGTCCTATCTTCAGCCCCATGTTGTCAAGCTGTGACCAGAGTGTGTACAGTAAGAGACTGATATGTATGTGCATAATATTAATGTGTAATCTGGTACTTTGTGTGGCAACATTCAGGTAGTGCTAACAAGCATTGCTCCCACAGGTACATTGAATATGAACACTGCTGAGAAGTAAAAAGCTTGATACCCTGTACTGGTACTGTTTACTCTGGTATTGTATTGAATTGTGAGTGTTGCAGTTGCTCTGAATAATAAGGTATCACTGATCACTGTCACCCACACTGTGCTACATAATATAACTGCATAGGAAAGCCTGTATAAGAGTGTTGTAAGTCACTAAAGATTGAAGAGGGCAATAGTCTAGATATGTACTGGTTTACCTGCATGTGGTCAAGACATGACCAGAGTCTGTGCAGAAAGAGATGGACAGGTATGTGACAACATCAACCTGGAATCTGGGAGTATGTGTAGAAACAGTTAGCTAGTGTTAAACATTTCTTCCACAGATATACCAGGTAAGAGGTGTATACTGCAGGTAAAACCAGTTCATGTATAAAATGATGACAGCCATATCACTGTCCAAACTAAGGCAGTAGGGTAGTGTAGTAATACTTGTAAGGTACAGATAACAGCACTGACTATGAAAGTAACGTGAACTACAGGAATATACTAGTTGTTAATTGACATCTTCCTCTCCCCCCACCATATCTCCAACAATAAACTAAAGACCCACCTCAACTGGTATATGATGACTTCACTGTTATGTTGGGACATATGTCCTATTGGTTGATAATTATTTAAACCTGTTTCCATGCATGTGCTATGTTGAAATACTCCAACATTGGTGACATGGTGCCATCAATGTACCTGCATGCTGCTGTTATTACCACTGTGGTCCATATATGCATGTGTCCTGTTTGCTATACAACTGTTCCATATCTGGTGTCTGGGTTAATGGGAATATCTATGAATGCTGTTATACCTAACCCTGGAATGTGCTGACTATTACTAACCCACATATGTTGCTACACCATAAACACCATAGCACGTATGGGAATGCGGGACCAAGTGGACCCACCTGTCCCACCTCAGCTGGCCGTGGCACTGGGCACCAGCACATCTGGGACCCAACCCGGGACCTCCTCGTCCATTGGTCCTGCACCACCTTCCGGTGGAACCACCTGAGGGGATGGGGCTTGCGCCCTCCCTGGGAGTGGGCGCAGAGAGGAAGCTGTCACCTATCTCCAGGTCCAGGTCATGGTGCATAGAGAACTCAATCAGCAATTTGGAGATCTTCTATGTCAGTTTGAGGGCCGCATGTCATGACTCGAGGGTTGGCCTGGCTCTACAACTCAGTCTCCAGCACAGCCACCTTCGGGGCCATGAAGGTGCAGTGGTGGCTGCCCATGGGTGGGGATCTCAGTCCCAATGTTTCTACTAGAAGGCTCATGGGCTTCTGATTTCCCGACACCCCTCCCCATAAAAGTGTTTACCCCCCACATGTGTAATATACCACTCCTGTATGCTTCTTGTTTGGCTTGTCTGTTAACCTACCCAACCTACCTCCCCAAATTTACCTACTATCCCACCCCAACATCCCACTCTCACCTGAAAAAAAAAAAAAAGGCAATCTGTTCCCCCCAAAAAAATCACCCCATAAATAGCTGTTCATTTCACACACGAGTCCGCTAGGCACATATAATCTGGTCTAATTGGCATCACAACATATTAATGTTGTCCTCACCCCTCTCTTAGGGGTTTGAGTGTCCAAATCTACCTCCAAAGTCAGTGTATATGCACAGCTGTTGTTGTAGAAGAAATGGGCAACTATGGACCTTCCCTAAACCCTCCTGCACATCCCTAGCTATTTTCTCTACTGTCTTTCCCTCTTTGTACCCCTTTTTCACCACTTTCCTATCAACCATTTTTTTCTTTTCTTTTAAAGAAATTAGCACAGGGGTAAAAGGGAGTAAGAACTTTTAAGCAGCAGTAAGAGGGTTTAAGCCTGTTTGCACGGGGTAAGCAATGCCTATACAGGTTAAGCAATTTAGAAGCTAACTGAGTATAAGAAACTGTAACTGAAAGTTAGCAGTGCTTACCTCTGTGCAAACCCGCTTACAAATGCTTAAAACTGCCTTGATCATTCTGTATACAAGGCCCTTGTTCTGCCCAGCAAAAAAATAAACAGTCTCTGCAAGGTTCAAACTCCGGACCCTGCACACCATATCCAAAATGATTCACCACTAAGCCATGTCATATATACATCACCTGATGTTTTCACAAACATATCATCCAGCACAGTCATTCAACAGTACAGAAAATGTATTTAAACATGTAGATGTATGTGTGTGTGTGTACATATATTAATATCTAAATAGATATATACACATCTATAGATATGTAGATTTAGATATATATATGTTTGTATATATATATATATATATATATATATATATATATATATATATATATATATATATATACATACATACATATGCATATGTCTATAGATATATGTCTACATCTATATGTCTCTCTCTCTCTCTCTCTATATATATATATATATATATATATATATATATATATATATATATATATATATATATAATTAGTAATATATATATGTCTAAGCAGATATATATATATATATATATATATATATATATATATATATATATATACATACATATATATATATATATATATATATATATATAGGTATATACAGACATACATCTGTAGATAAAAATGGGAACATAACTAAAACATAAGTGGCACAGTGGCGGCAGTTGTGGGAACACAAAACAGGGAAGTTCCTCAACCTGGATCGGATGTACCTTCTAACATTGTAGAAGGGTCAACAACATCACCCGCTGACAGAAGGACTAATTTTTCTACAATTCCGAGCCTTGCAGCCGTTTTGGCTAAAAAAGACTTTTTTCGGACAGAAAATGAAGCAAACAATCGCACTGAGAATCAAGGGGTGAGTAACAACAATACCACAGCCTTCTCTTTTCAGGCTAGTTTGGACGAATTTGATGTGAAGTTATTCCGCTGTAGAAAGCTGCAGTTGGAAATTTCGTACTTGCATGAGTGCATTGAAAGACATATAGTTCCTAAGGGCTTACGCCAATGGCGGTTTCCAGCCAGGTTAATCACTGGTTCTGTTTTTCATAAAGAACTTCTTGGCCTTTTTGATAAACAGGCCACGGAGTTTATGGAAGCCCTTGTTAATTTTCACTCTGTTGAAATTGGTGCATTACAAGAAGAGTTGGTTAAACTAGAAACTGTGATATTAAAACATACAGATTTCCCAAGGTTTAAATATGACTATTTAAGAACATTATCTAGTATTGAGGCATCAATCACAAAGATGCTCAATAATAAGAAACACAAAATTCAAAGAGACATTAGGGAATATGAAAGCAACAAAGCCTATCCACCACCACCCCCAGGGCAAGTTGCTAAATGGAGGTTACAGACCTTGGGGATTAATGAAAATGATACTGTCAACTTGGTTCAGATTCAACCTGATAATATTGAGGGAGAGGTTGATCAACAACCACTTCGAAGAAGTGAACGTTTGAGGAACAATGGGGGTAACAACCAGAATAATGACGGTCACTTCAACATTCCCCAGGGAAGAGAAGGGGCCAGGAATGTTGAAAACCAACAGGATTTTCACAGGAATTTGCACCCGGTGAATGTAACGTCGAACAACAATACGAACAACAATCGACGGAACAATCAGAGAAGGAAAAGGGGCAACCAGCGGAGACGCTAGGGTCCCCTACTGTGGTAGAAGTTGGTCTTTATGGTCCTTCACCACGGGTATCACAGGGGCCCTCTATTCTTTACAACTCTTCAGGGGACTTTAAAATTTACAACTATACCGTGTTGAATGTAAATGCATATGTGGTTGATTTTCTTGCCAAAGGACTATCATTCATTCCAGACAGACACTGTGATTTGGTAAAAATAATCATAGATTTGAAACTTTTTGTCAGGAAATTAAACCTAGCATTTACTTTAGGGAATACCCCTTCACTCTTAAGTTCACTAAGAGTGTCGCGTGTTTTCAACCCACCTTTAACAGGAATCCTAGCCTTTTTCGAAAAATCATGTGAACTTGATTTAAGGTCCTTAGTGCACAGAAACTTTTTGGACATCAGGAATGGTTGTAGATCACGTCCTAATACAAGTACTGATGAACTTGCATTTATACAAATGCTTAATGATTGTAACATCAGGGTGATGGCACCTGATAAAGGGGGTGGGTTGATTTTTATGGATCAATATGTGTATGAGAGTAAAATAATCCAACTTTTAAGCTCTGACTCTTATGTGCAGGCTAGCATTAATGAAGTCAACAGGGCCTACAGTAAGATCAGAGAAGCATTGGGAGATCTGTTTTTAGAAGGGATTATTGATAATGACACCTTACAGTACATCACAATGTTAGCACCCAGGATCCCTACTATTTTTGGCACACCTAAGATCCACAAGGACTTGATTGACCCCCCTTTCAGACCAATTGTGGATGGTAGGGGGTCAATCACATACGCTTGTGCCAAATTAGTTGACAGCATCTTGAAACCTTTGCTTAAATCAGAAATCCAAATATGTAGGGATTCCTGGGGTTTTTTGGAAGAGGTTGGAAAAATTCCCTTTGATCCATCAAATATTTTTCTGGTTGTTGACATAAAAGATCTATACACAGTCATCCCACATCAAATAGGTGTTGAATGGACTGTGGATTTTATGTTAAGTAAAGGGGCATCAACAGACCACATGCATTTAGTTGAAACTCTTTTAGACTTGATTCTTAAGAACAACTATCTAGTGTTCAACAACACATACTTTCTTCAAACTACAGGTATAGCAATGGGTTCTCCCTGTGGTTGCACCTTTGCAAACAGTGTGTTAGCACAATGGGAGAACCAATACCTGTTTTGCAATCCACTCTATAAAACTAATGTCTCTTGGTACACTAGGTACCAAGATGACATGTTTTTCTTATGGAAGGGGTCACCTGATTTAATACCAAAGTTCATTGACAGTATCACCATGTCAACTGATTTTTTTGAATTTACATATTCCTTTGATGACATGGAAATCACGTTCCTGGACGTTAAATTAAGGAAAGACGTAGCACATAATAATTTGAATTCAACCATCCACAGGAAAGCAACCTTTTCCAACACGTATTTACATTTCACCAGCTCACATCCCATCCATCAAAAGAGGAGTGTGGTCAAAGGACAATTTGTCAGGGCCGCAAGGATGGTTTCTGAGCAGGATGAGTTTCTTGGGGAATGTGATAATATCCTTTCTATGTTTTTACTGAGGGGATATCCAAATTCATTCGTTGATAAGATCCGGAAGGAAGTAATTGCTAAAAGGGAATCGGGGCACTTTCAACCAATTCTTAGAGAGGGAAGAGCAGTAATTAAAACAAACAATAATGCAAATGTAAACACTTTTGGCAATATTTCTTTTCTGTTCACGTTTAGTTTGGATCACAAGGCTATAAAAAACATTTTTTTCAAGAATTGGAATGTCTTGTTGGAAGATCAGAATTTGATTAAATGTGTGGGTGAAACACCTAGATTCACATACAGGAGGGGGCTAAATTTAAAAAACATGTTGGAATGAACTAATCACAAGCCCAGTAGAACAGTAAAGGGTATGAACAAATGTGGATGTTGCCCACACTGTAAATTCATCTCAGTGGGCACCAGCATACGTATGGCAGGGAAAGATTATAGAATAAATGGCAAATTCAACTGCCTATCTAAAGGAGTGGTCTATGTGGCAACATGCAAACAGTGTCCTGCATTTTATATCGGTAAAACCGATAGGCCATTTAAGAAAAGAATTTATGAGCATGTACATGCCATAAGTATTGGGGATATGAACAATGCTTTGGCCAAGCATGTTAGCCAACACTCCGATCATTCCTTTCTGTTCACTATTTTACAACAAGTACAACCCTCTATTAGGGGAGGACCCTGGCAACTTGAACTGGAGGAACAGGAGGTTTTTTGGCAAGTACGTACCTCATCATACATTTTTCCAGGGCTTAATGAAATAGTGTCCATCAAATGTATTTTAAAATTAAAAGCTCATAAGAGGTCACATCATCTAAAAACGTGTTGTATACACTCATTTACATCTAGTTTAAACATACACACATTTTCATACAGGTCACATATAATTAAATGGGTGATGAGGAATGTACATGCTTTCACGTTTTTTCTTTACACCATTCTCAATAGTTTAATAAACTTTAACAGGAGTCACAATAATGGGACTCACAACAATAATAATAATAATAATAACAATGAAAACAATTAAACAAGAACAGAGTAATGCACACGAACATGCACAGATGCATGGGGCATTCTGCACTTGTATAGGTTGATTTGTACAATTTCAACATGACATATATACCCCCTTTTTTAAGAATTATTTATGTTGGTGGGTTCATTGTCTAATTTGTCTAATATGTCTAATAGTTTTCAGGCAGTTAAATATTTATAATATTTGTAACCTGAATTATAGAGTACAATTTTGCGTACCATGCTAGGAGTATTTATGCACAATTTATTCATGTTATTTATGTTATTTATGTTTTTTATTCACGCTTTTTCATGAACTTGTTGCAGCTCAGTTTTAAGGCTGCCATTTTCAGTTTGTTGATTTTAAATAACACGTTTATATTTAACTAAACAGCAGCAAACAGATTTAATCATTTTTGTTTAACAGTTCATCAGCAATTATGTTAATCAATTAATTAACAATTAGCTATGTATATAAAGGATGGTTTTAAACAAAATCATTATCTGATGAAGGTGGGGAGAATGCTCTCTACCGAAAGCGCTCAATTTTAATAAAATTATTCAACTTTGTTTGCTGTTGGTGCAGATATTGTGTTTCGGAGGTTTGATCTGGTCAGCACTGTGCCACTTGTGTTTTTTCAACAGTTTATCTTGGCGTCTCACTTTGTGACATAACTAAAACATGTATGTTCACATGCACCGTTAATGGGGCCCAAACAACATACGCCTTGTATGAATAGGTATCACCCCCACAGCCAAACATGTCCGCCCTGCAATACACTACCAACTGTAGCAGATCCCATAACCAGGACCTGACACAACATGGGAACAAGTTGTTAACAGTACTCCATCCCACCTGTATGATGCCAGGCTGGTATCAGTTACATATCATGCAGTACAGTCTGGCTACCATAGGGAATGTACAATGTGGAAGCAATAAACATTCCTAAGATACATATACATAGACACATATATGCAGATACATATATACATATCTATCTATATATATATATATTTATATATATATATATATATATATATATATATATATATATATATATATATATATATATACATATACAGGTTTACTATCAATTTATCGACTGTAACACAGTCGAATAGTCATGTTGTTGAACCGAAATGTCGGTTCACACATCGACTAACATAAATGTCAAACCAGATGTCTGAAAATGTCGATATCAACATTTTCGAACAAGAAGCAGACTCCCAGACTGTCCCTGTCAAAGTTGCCACACTACATTGCATGATTGCAGACGGGCAAGCCCCCCTGCACCCCCCCACACACCCCCTACTTATATATGCATACTCCGAGATTGCACTACAGTGAGGGTAAGGGTACATTTCCCGATCCCCACTATAGTGCAATCTGACTTGGAATGTCGGAATTCACAACAGCGAATGCTGTATTAAATTCACTGATGTAAGTTCCGACATTTTTTGTGTCGATGTTTTGCATCAACATATGGCTCTCCCGACATTTTGTAAATCGCACAAGTTGCGATCGACAAATTGATAGTAAACCATATATATATATATATATATATATATATATATATATATATATATATATATATATATATATATATATATATATATATGTAACTACACATACACACACACAGATATGTATAGGAAGATACATGTGTAGAAGGTGCACACAATACGGAACAGCCACTATGCCTACAGTTACCACCTTACCAACTTGACACTGTATGAACCACCCATACAAATGACAATTGTTGCCTGCAGCATATACCCACAGAGAAGTCAAAGGTAATAACACCACGCACAGGTTTGCATACACGGGAAAGCTTTATTTGTGTACTATTACAGTTGTATATGCCATGTCATATAGCTGTTTAGACACCAACATCCATATGAACAGAGTAATGCAACTGTGAAGCTTTTATACTAATACAGTAGTCTGAAAAGGTGTACATATGTTGCTCTCCAGGCTGAAGCCTTCAAGTAATACAATAGTAAAGACAGACTGGGCCACAGGATACCAAACAATCAACAGTAAGTAATGCATATGTATATTCCAGCAGCCTCTATCTACACTCTGTTCACAATTCTTAGGGGTAAAGACCTCAGTTGACACAATGGGATGTATCTGTTTCATAACAAGGCATAACTGACACCATCACAATCACACTGACAAACATAATAGTCTGTATGGCATGAGGCAGTAGGCCAGCATTTACCCAAGGTGAATTGTGCGGTAATGTACATCCAGATACCTTAAGACAACTTACCCCTGATACCCCCACATGTTGTAACAGCCTAGGTTAGTTATGGTGCATCCCCCCTCAGACTCCATAATGCAGGGCCATATACCACTCTTACATACACTGACCTCTGGAGTGCATAAAGGCACACATATATTGTGCAGGTGAAGCCCACACATATATGTACCTAACCCCACAGTATGTGTGGGGGACACAACAGCAGTGGACTGATGGCAGGAATGGCAGCATGACATTCTCACAGCCCACTACATAACAACCCCTGGCAACATGTCTAGAATGTAGGTGGAAGACATAGGCTGGAACATAGGCCCATATGTGTAAAACTGTTGTCATACACTAAGCAAGTCACTGGTGTTACATGATAGTCTGCAACATACCCTTAGTCAGGAATATGAAGTTAGAAACAGAAATGGATGTAGCCATGTACTGATAGCACTCAACACACACACTGCCAGTGATATATCTGACACAAGATCTGGGTGGTGGACAGACCAAACATAATAGGCAAACCTCTGGCCATCAAGAGGATATGCCCACAGTTGAGAGTTATGCAGACAGACTACATTCCAAGATAAACTAGTATGCACACACATACCCTGTAACACTGGTGCTATACAATGCATACAACAACACTACTCACACTCTGTCTGTAGTTCTGGAACCTCCTCAAATATGCAGCTGGCCTGAGTGTGCAGGTTCTCCTGTAAATGGTATTGCTACCTGCTGTCTGTAACACTGCTGCCCACACACAGGAAGGCTGTCCATCATACAGGAAAGGTAAAGGAACCACCCCCACCAGATGTAGGGATTTATAGTAGTTGGCTGCTGTGACAGTGGCAAATGGAAGTACTACACAGCATGCTGCATGCAGGTAGCAAATGGAGGACACTGATTGGTGCAGAGGCCATCACCTGTTCATGTGCATCACCTACAAATTCCATGCTGCAAAAGACACTGAGAGAGAGAGAGAGAGAGAGAGAGAGAGATAGAGAGTGTGCATATAAGGCACAGAAAAAAAAAAAGAAAACCATCGGGAAGAGTCTGCATTCCCAAAACAGGTATGTGAATTATACATGTTTGTAATTGACCTTAGTACTTGGTCCATAATAATGGGATAGATGATGCAGAATTATTTATATGTGCCTTCAGGTGTTGTTGTTGTAATGATGTTCAGCTGAACAACTGTTAAGGACAATAGAGTCCATCACTGTGGGTAGTGGACCAAACCCATCAACCGCGCAGATCAGTACTGACTGATAAGATGTAAGCCATCATAGTGTGTGTTGTGTAATGGGAAGTATGTATAGTATGTGGCCAATAGCTGGTGGTGGAAGTAATGCCATTATAATGGACATGTGGGTTCCACAGCCCACCTCTTGCAGGATACTCAGGTTAACCTGTATTGTAGCATGCAGGAATGCCATACTTGTGTAATAGGGTTACCTGCAATCTAGCCCTACATATACACCCCTAATGTCAAGCTGTGTCCATATGTGGCACATTCCTGTGTGGTAACAAGGCAGAACAGTGCAGCTGTGCAGGAAGGTGTTGTGAGATTGTGGACCTGATGTCTGAATGTACCCCACATATAGGTAAGCATATGTGTGTGTGTGTGTGTGTGTGTGTGTGTGTGTGTGTGTGTGTGTGTGTGTGTGTGTGTGTGTGTATATATATATATATATATATATATATATATATATATATATATATATATATATATATATATATATATACACATGTATGTCCACAAATATACAGATACCCATGTGTAGACATATATATGAGCACATATATACATCAAATATATCTACACATATATAGATATATACCTATATGCACATGTCTACATATAAACAAATACACACACAAACATACATATATATGTAAATACATGTCCCCTATATTGCTACCACAGTGCTGCATGCTATGTGTGAGGAAACAGCATACATAGCAATACACACATATATCTGCAGCTGTCAGTGCGTGAAACATGGACGGGTATGTCACATGTGAACCCCTTGTTGGGACCACATTGCCCTTGTCTGTGAAGTATGGAATAGGAATATGGCAATGTATGGTAGGTATAATTGTGGAGGTGGTCAGGGTTGGTAGATATAGAGGACAGGCTACAGGGGTGGTATGTGATACATGTGGTGGGTAAACACCCTGGATGGTGTGTGTGGTCTGTGATGTGGATGCCCCATGGTTCCCAATATGGACACAATGGGAACAAGCCTCCCACCTACTGCTACTCACAACAGCAGTCCATATCCTGATGGTGCCTGGCCTGGAGGCTGAGCATGAGGAGCATGTGGGCCCTGTGAAAGTGTACTAGGTGCCTCAAGGTGATGTAGCACATCTCACATGTGTCTGTGGAGCCTGTTATGGAACAGACCCTGGACCTGACCTCAGGGACAGGAACATGTCTTTGTGTACCCCTGAGGGGGACAACATCCCCTGAGTTGGTTCCACCTGATGGTATTGCTGGACCAGTACATGAGGAGGCCCCAGAGTTGAACATACATGTGATGTAGCCGAGTATCATGGGTAGATGAGTTTGGAGAGGTAGTTCTGCCTGCCAATAGTATATATACATGCTATTGTGTCACTGTTATAGAACATATGTCGGTAGTAATAGTCTACACAATCCCAGAACATGTCCAACAGCATGCATAGATAACCGCAATAACACAGTATGCCAGAAGTGCAGCACACACATAGCAAGTATACCACAGGCATATATGTAACCACTGTGGCCCTGATGATGGCATGCAGGTGAATAGCCTGTAACAGCCCAGCAATGATAGTGTCCACGCAGGGAACATGGCTACAAACACATTGCAGAAAGTGTTGTACAGTACAATATCTGCCCCACTGGTAGGTATGCTGTAGTCATACCTATTGACTTGTGTGCACAGTCTGTTGTCACTGATATGGTGTGGGGTGACAGTGATGTGTATTAAGAACTGTGGTAACCTTGCTGCATGACTTGCTCACATCTGTGTCCATCTTTATGTCTTTTAGGCACAATGTCTCATGGAAGGCTGCCAGCCTACACAGCAGTGGAAAATGAAATCTTGCTGAATGGACTCATACAGCACTATATGACCTTGTTTGGCTGGGCTGCCCATGATCAGCAGGAGCAGACCACCCTGTGGAATGACCTAGTTAACAGGGTCAATGATGTCGGACTGCACAGCCGCAATTATGAGCAGGTCCAGCATCATTGTTCTGACTTGCTTCACAATGCCCGTCAGCATGCTGCTGCAGTCCAGGGGATCACCTCGCCACAGAGGGGAGCAATGCCATCCACCCCCCTGACATGTGTGGAGGAGCACCTGACCAGCCTCGTGGCACCTGCCCGTCTGGCAAGTCACCAACCGCCGGACACCTTTGTGTTACTTGTTACACTGTTACTTGGCAACACTGGGACTAGACCCCTACCTAGGTATGTAGTGATACTGTAGTGTGTGGCTTACATTGCACACACCACACAGCATTTAGGGTGATGTGTCCCAGGTTACATATTACATGCAGAACATCCCCAGACATGTACAGTATGCTAATGGGGGATGTAATGGGTGTATATGGACAATGCGTAGTGTGACATACCTTCATATACACATTAACAGACACATAACAGGTAGGCACACGTCCAAGAGACCAGGCCGTTATCGCTGCTAACTAACTTGACCATGTGTCCAATGTGTTACAAGTAGGCTGCACACAGCACAAGCATAAATGGCCTTTATTGTGGTATCAGTTACCTGTATGGTTGATGGTGACAGTGGTAACCATAACGTGGTACATGGGACATATACCGGGTGTACCTTGGTGTAATGACAGTGTACACAGCACCCACATGCCCCAGTGGATATTGTACTCCCTGATGACACTCTGCCATACCCACCATCACACATTGGCCACAACTGCAATACAACCCATAGTATATCCCAACAGTGGTACTACAGGGATATGCATCTAATGCACATGCCACACTAGTAGTAGGGTGTTGCATTGGCATGCCTCACCTATGTGCAGCAACAACACTATCTGTACTACTGTGTGACAATGGGTATTGTAATAGGTGAATATGGCCTCGGAATGCTGTACCCTACAGATATACGGACATGCACACATACACACACTTGCCAGAACACAATGGGTATCCCATGCCTATCAACCCTTTTGTACAACACTGTTGTGCTGGTACTGCAAGGCTTGTGTAGTCAGTATGTAGAGGAGCTTAACAGGGTACATGTAATGTCCCATACAGCAGCTGCCACAACTAACTATGTCAATGGGTGTTGCAGTGGTTGTGAAGGCCCTCATGGAATTCTAAAGTACAGGTGGGCTAACACACAGACACTGCTATACTTAGTCATGCACATGTACACATGTGTCAGTACAGGGGTGCATCGCTGCAGGTGGTCATAACTGTGTACCTACCTATTGTCCAAGGAGAGATGGGTTGTGTAGGGGTTGTGTGTACAGCGGTATCCAGCCACCTGCCATGTGGCAGCAGGTGGACTATCGACAGAAACTACTGTGGTGGCCCTCAGGGTGAAAATGACATGCATCAGCCAATCCTCTAGGTGCCTCCTGCACATGGCCACTGAGGTGATCAAGTTGACATGTATGCAACATACATTACATCACATGGTTAGTGTCTGTGATGGAGACCTGTACTCAAGCATGTTCTGTTGACTGTAGTAGTGTAGTGGAGGTACCCATGGCATGTAGTGCATACAGAGTATCATCTCCTATATGAGCTAGTTCTTACACAGCTGGGCAGACATATCAGTGACAGTCAAGCTTAGGTTGCCTGTACATATCCCAGCTGGATAATTGCCATCTGCACATCTATACAGGGACTGATAGTCATCAGCTTGACAAGTAGCTATGCAGTAGGATGAGTGTGTTGACAGACAGATGGTTGACAACAATATGTATGCCATAACTAAATGTCAAAAGGGATACAACAGGGAGACCTCAGAGTCCAGCTATGCCTGCAGGTGTGCCTGTTGTCAGTACTACATTTAGCACTCTGCTCTTGCCTGGGTAAGCACTGTCAACAGTAGTACAACCATGGTACACTACATGCCAGTGTGACAGCATGTACACTGGGCTACTACACCTGTATGTAACACAGTCACACAGAAGACAGTGCCATACAGGCCTCATATACGTATGTGACCCACACATGACTTTCACACCCCTTGCTACTGTAATGACAGCACATAGATGCATGTATTGCACATGGCATTACATACACTTATTGCAGATGTAATTACCCTGCTATGTTATCAGACAGGATGGTGTGAACTGGTTACCAGGGCTAAGCCATGCTTAGCAAATATCAACATTGCTGCAATATAACAGCTGAGCTGATTTGCGCACTGGTAAGCAAAGCCTACACTGTGTAAGCACCCGTACATTTACCCATAGCTTAGCACCACCTAGCTTCACGCAAACCTGTGCAAACCCGCTTAAAGTTGCTCAAAACTGCCTTAACTAAGCTTTATCCGACAGTCCTTGTTCTGCCCAGCAATAAAATGAACAGCCGTTGCAGGTCTTGAACCCAGGAGCCTGTACGCTATAGTCACAACACTTAACCACTACGCCATGACAACTGTGAAGACAGCTGTTGTTTTACCAATATATCTGTCAATGCACATATTGAGTAGTATTGAACAATTGCCTTTACTTCCACAGTTGTGTAGTACTTGTTATTAATATGACTGTTGCATCACATATGTTGTTTTATCATAATGTACGCATAGCAGATACATATGGTGAGATACATCTGGGAGGGTATACACAACCGTGAGGTTTACACATGACAGGAATATGGATATATACATATAATAGTCAATATATGTCTACATGTACATACACATGTATATTCATACATATGTCTGCATACACATCTGTATAGTGCAACATATACATGGCCATGTGTACATCTCTTCATATGTACACACACACACACACACACATGTATATATATATATATATATTTATGTATATATATATATATATATATATATATATATATATATATATATATATATATATATATATATATATATATATATATATATATATATATATATATATATATGTATATGTATATATATATAAATATATATATATATATATATATATATATATATATATATATATATGTATATATATGTACAGATGTGCCTATTTATGTGGATGTATATGTAGATATCTATAACTATATGTGCATACATATCTCTTCTGATACACCTATTACTGTCAATATATATGTAGATATCCATACGTATATGTGCATATGTATCTCTATCTCTATATGTGTAGACATATATTGCTCTGTATATGTATATATCTGAGTGTTTATATATATATATATATATATATATATATATATATATATATATATATATATATATATATATATGCACATAAACATATCCATCTATGTATGTCAATATGTATATGTGTATATATATATATATCTATATAGCTATTTGGATAATTATATATACATATATGTTCACCATATGTCCTGAACATGGAGTGGAGCCCTACCTCAGCCCCAATAGTCCCAACCTCTTAGTGCAAGGGGATGTCAGGTATGTATTGCAGGTATATTTGTAGACTATTGCTACTGTAATAGGGATTGTCTTCACAGACATGTTGTGTGTGGGAGGTCACATCTGCTTTTAACATGTGTGCCATTGGCTACTGACAGACATCCTAAGGATATCATAGTACAGTACCACTGCTAGCACAGTAATGATCCTGTGGACTACAGCAGAGATATGGCTAATATATGTGGACAGTCTGACACACTCTGGTCAGTCCAGAGATATACACAGAACCCCTTAGTGCAAGACATGTGGACCAAGCCTGATAATGTGAATGTTAACAGCCATGTAGATGGGTATATCACATAAATAGTGGTATACATTTGCCCCCATACGTTATGCATTCACACACCCCTGTCTGTCCTGACACATAATAACCGCTGGTACAGAGGTGCCATGGCCACATAATACCCATTAGTTAGTGACATACATCTGTACAGCATCTCACTGCTTTGTCTGACATACATGACTGTTATGGTGGCCCAGCAGCAGTACATCTGGCAAGTATCTGGACATAACATCTCACTGGGTAAGTACACTAAGCTGCTAGGCATGTAAGAAAGCACTGTGCAGGCTACAGGCAGACTGCCACAGCACTGCCCTACATTTCCTATAGAAGAATACACATGTACCTGCATATATAGCAGGCTCTACAGGCATGTCACAGCACAGAGTAACAGACACCTGTGTGAAAGTGCATAACCACAACCAATGTGAACACAGCCACAGCCACATATGGTAAGCTAGTGTAATATTACAGTATGTGGACTATCTGATCAACGCCATCCTCCTATGTGCCACTCACACACTAACCTTACATATACTGGGCTGCTACTCAGTGTGGTCCAATGCCTGTCTGTGGTATGGGACATGTGTGTGTTTTTCGCCCTACAAACATGTAAGCTGATAGGGTGACATACAGTGGAGCAGCATGTAACATCAGATAGAACAGGACCAAGAACAATGATATCTACCACAATTTGTACACAGGCCAAGGTACATATTCACAGTACACACACTGTCGACAATCACCATAAGTACACAGACCTCAGTACTGTACACACAACCACAGAATGCCCAGGCTATGTCCTCAAATATAACCCCTACTATACATAACATGTGTAGCAGTCTGAACAAAAAATCTTGCTTTTTTTCCCCACTTTTCTGAGATTTAAAAAAGTTCAGTTACAGATTTGCTGTTCTGAACTGTTTGTAAGTTTCTTGGAGGCCATTGTTTGCTTGGGCTAAAGGGAAGTCTCTGTGTTCATCAGTGGTAGTGATAAACATTGAGCAGCCTGCCTGCCCCTGTGGGAGTGGTTACTGCCTTGAAACTGTAGTTTTATTGGCCATTTTGGGTCAATTCCTAACTCCTTGTTCTCCCTCTCTTAAAACCCGATTGTCTTGTGGTTTTGGCATCTTTTTGGACTTGTTAGCTGTTGGTGAAGCACCCACCAAGAGGAGAAAACGCTGAGAGAAGAAAGGAGCCACTTTTGAGATTTTAAGTATTTTGCTTCAGATTATTTGTTAAGTTTTTCTGCATTGCCGCCTACTTTTGAGCATTTTCTGGCTTGTTAAACTTGATTTCTGTGCTGGTAACTGTATTTAGAACACAACCTAGAGCTGATTACTGAATTTCCTGCCTGCACTTATTTTTAAAATCGTTTTTTTCTTAAAACGTGCATTTTATCTGTCTCTGGTCTAGCACTCAAGTGCGGGGTCATTTACTGCATTGTTGTAACTTGCTGATACTTGTGAACCACTGCTTTCCTTAAAAAAAAAACAAAAAAACAAAAAAATCTTGCTTTTTTTCCCCACTTTTCTGAGATTTAAAAAAGTTCAGTTACAGATTTGCTGTTCTGAACTGTTTGTAAGTTTCTTGGAGGCCATTGTTTGCTTGGGCTAAAGGGAAGTCTCTGTGTTCATCAGTGGCAGTGATAAATATTGAGCAGCCTGCCTGCCCCTGTGGGAGTGGTTACTGCCTTGAAACTGTAGTTTTATTGGCCATTTTGGGTCAATTCCTAACTCCTTGATCTCCCTCTGTTAAAACCCGATTGCCTCGTGGTTTTGGCATCTTTTTGGACTTGTTGGCTGTTGGTGAAGCACCCACCAAGAGGAGAAAACGCTGAGAGAAGAAAGGAGCCACTTTTGAGATTTTAAGTAATTTGCTTCAGATTATTTGTTAAGTTTTTCTGCATAGCCTACTTTTGAGCATTTTCTGGCTTGTTAAACTTGATTTCTGTGTTGGTAACTGCATTTAGAACACAACCTAGAGCTGATTACTGAATTTCCTGCCTGCACTTATTTTTAAAATCGTTTTTTTCTTAAAACTTGCATTTTATCTGTCTCTGGCCTAGCACTCAAGTGTGGGGTCATTTACTGCACTGTTCTAACTTGTTGATACTTGTGAATCTCTGCTTTCCTTAAAAACACAAAAAAAACAAAAAAATCTTGCTTTTCCCCCCACTTTTCTGAGATTTAAAAAAGTTCAGTTACAGATTTGCTGTTCTGAACTGTTTGTAAGTTTCTTGGATGCCATTGTTTGCTTGGGCTAAAGAGAAGTCTCTGTGTTCATCAGTGGCAGTGATAAACATTGAGCAGCCTGCCTGCCCCTGTGGGAGTGGTTACTGCCTTGAAACTGTAGTTTTATTGGCCATTTTGGGTCAATTCCTAACTCCTTGATCTCCCTCTCTTAAAACCCGATTGCCTCGTGGTTTTGGCATCTTTTTGGACTTGTTGGTTGTTGGTGAAGCACCCACCAAGAGGAGAAAACGCTGAGAGAAGAAAGGAGCCACTTTTGAGATTTTAAGTAATTTGCTTCAGATTATTTGTTAAGTTTTTCTGCATCGCCGCCTACTTTTGAGCATTTTCTGGCTTGTTAAACTTGATTTCTGTGTTGGTAACTGCATTTAGAACACAACCTAGAGCTGATTACTGAATTTCCTGCCTGCACTTATTTTTAAAATCGTTTTTTTCTTAAAACTTGCATTTTATCTGTCTCTGGCCTAGCACTCAAGTGTGGGGTCATTTACTGCACTGTTCTAACTTGTTGATACTTGTGAACCTCTGCTTTCCTTAAAAACACAAAAAAACAAAAAAATCTTGCTTTTCCCCCCACTTTTCTGAGATTTAAAAAAGTTCAGTTACAGATTTGCTGTTCTGAACTGTTTGTAAGTTTCTTGGATGCCATTGTTTGCTTGGGCTAAAGAGAAGTCTCTGTGTTCATCAGTGGCAGTGATAAACATTGAGCAGCCTGCCTGCCCCTGTGGGAGTGGTTACTGCCTTGAAACTGTAGTTTTATTGGCCATTTTGGGTCAATTCCTAACTCCTTGATCTCCCTCTCTTAAAACCCGATTGCCTCGTGGTTTTGGCATCTTTTTGGACTTGTTGGTTGTTGGTGAAGCACCCACCAAGAGGAGAAAACGCTGAGAGAAGAAAGGAGCCACTTTTGAGATTGTAAATATTTTGCTTCAGATTATTTAAGTTTTTCTGCATTGCCGCCTACTTTTGAGCATTTTCTGGCTTGTTAAACTTGATTTCTGAGTTGGTAACTGTATTTAGAACACAACCTAGAGCTGATTACTGAATTTCCTGCCTGCACTTATTTTTAAAATTGTTTTTTTCTTAAAACTTGCATTTTATCTGTCTCTGGCCTAGCACTCAAGTATGGGGTCATTTACTGCACTGTTCTAACTTGTTGATACTTGTGAATCTCTGCTTTCCTTAAACAAAACAAAAAAAAAAAATCTTGCTTTTTTCCCCACTTTTCTGAGATTTAAAAAAGTTCAGTTACAGATTTGCTGTTCTGAACTGTTTGTAAGTTTCTTGGAGGCCATTGTTTGCTTGGGCTAAAGGGAAGTCTCTGTGTTCATCAGTGGCAGTGATAAACATTGAGCAGCCTGCCTGCCCCTGTGGCAGTGGTTACTGCCTTGAAACTGTAGGTTTATTGGCCATTTTGGGTCAATTCCTAACTCCTTGATCTCCCTCTCTTAAAACCCTCTTTTGCGTGGTTTTGAGCGTTTTTGCGCATAGCACAACATCGGGCAGTGCCACCTAATTGGGTTAAACTATTCCTGGCTCCACAAAGTCTGCTCTTCACTTTTTCCCTTATAACTGCTCTATCTCTCAAAATAAACACCATATTCTCATTCTAAGGCCCCTCACTGGTCCAAATAAGTAATTTTACAAGTTAGCACTAATAAACCATAAGCACTACTTACTCTTATACTCTCTGCGATTACCTTGTCCCCTATTGGTCCATTTTAATTCAGTTCCCTATATTACTCTAGCATGTCCAAAGGTCAGTCAATGGTTTCCTCTCCAGTCCAGCTGGTGAATCTGGGAATTTTGAGGCAATGTTACAACTGTGTCATGTACACGGACAACCCTCTCCTCCTCCAAACAGGTTCAAATATATGTGAGAGATGCAACAATATAGCCAAACTGGAGGCTGAGCTCTCTCATCTCAAAACTGGTGTAACCAGTCAGGAGGAGAAGGTAACCTCATACAACACAATTCCAGTATCACATAGTCCCACCACAACAGCGAACCAAACACATAAAAACAAAAAAACATACTCGGAGGCTCTAAATAAAAATCTTCCTAAGCAACAGAGACCTCCAAAGCAGACATCCAAGCAAACGCTACCCCAAAACAAAACACGTACAACACATAGCACACAAAGTCAGTGTGCCAAGCAGTCACAGCCCTTAAGGCTGAATAACACACCTCATACTCTTGTAATAGGTGACTCTATTGTCAGACACACTGACGTCCCGCTCACCAGGCTGAATAAAGAGAAGGTCACAGTGAGCTGCCTGTCGGGTGTTAGGATCCGCCACATAACGCAAGCACTCAGGTCACTCCAAAGCAAATACAAATATGACTCAGTCATTGTACATGCTGGCGTGAATGACTTGAGACGTACCTCCCTCGACTACATGAAAAGAGACATAGAGGAGCTCTCTGATGATGTAGCCCAGGCCGGTATGACCCTGACCTTGAGCAGCATCTTACCCTCACCTAGAATGATGCCACAGTATAAAGACAAAATGATCGATTTTAACAATTGGCTAAAATTTTGGCGTCATTCAAAGGGGATCCAGTGTCTGTCAACCTGGGATGACATGCTCGACAAGCCACGTTGCTTCGCTAGGGAAAGCTTGCACCTGTCACCCCTGGGCTTTCGGATATTGGCAAAGGCTCTTGCCACCCCCATAGTGCCTTTTTTAGGCAAGGCTCAAAAGTCAAACCCACCTCCATAGACAGCACAAGGAACAAGAAACTAAGGGTAATGCTGCTAAACGCCAGAAGTCTTAACCTCAAGATGCATGCACTCGAAGCTCTCCTCAGTATGGAGAACATTGATATCTGTGCAGTGACAGAAACCTGGTTCAAGGCTCCAGAGATCACCCCAGCACTATCAGGTTATACCTCATATCATGCTTTTCGGCCCCAAAACCCGGACTGAACCACAAAAGGAGGGGGAGATTCCATATTTATCAAGGATATCCACACCTCCAGGTTAGTGGCATTGCACGAAGTATTGGAAACCATCCATGTGCAACTGACAGTGGGCAAGACTGCTTTTCAGTTTATAGCATCCTGCAGACCACCCTCTCAAAGTCAGGAATCCCACTCGGCTTTCCTGAAAATATTGGAGAACATGAAGATCTCTCCGAACACCATTATATTGGGCGACTTCAACTACCCAAACATAGACTGGGAGCATCACTCAAGCCCCAGCACCTTAGCCCAAAGGTTCCTGGAATTTATAAACTCAAATGCTATGGAACAACTAGTCACCACTCCCACAAGAGGGGAAAACATACTAGACCTGATCGTTACCAACATGGGGACACTATGCTCCATACCAGAAGTATATTCCTCATTGGTAAGATCAGACCATAAATTAATTTCACTGGATATCCACATCCCGACCCCACCCCTAGTCCAGAAAACCACAGTGAAAAACTTCTCAAAAGCGAACTTCACACTTCTCAAAACTGAAGTGGAATCCTTCAAGGCCCCAGGGCCAGTGGAAACTACGGCCCAAACTGCAGAATCCTATATAAACGCATTCTACGGACATCTCCAGGAATGCATGGATCATGCTATCCCAAACAAAATCAAGACCCAATCATCCAAAGGCATGCGTCCAGTCCGGTGGACCCCAGCCATAAATAAACTGTACAACAGAAGGAGGAAGCTACTACATGAAAGAGCAAAATCCCTAAAAGGGAAGGCATCGCTGATCAGTACTAGCAAAAAATTACGATCCTTCATAAAATCCTCCAAGGCCAGCTTCGAGAGAAAAATTGCACAGGACACTAAAGACAATCATAAGGCTTTTTTCAGTTATGTTAGGAACCTGGGATGCAACTCCCAGACTTGTTCTGAGTTGAGTCTAAGGGACAAAACATACACTGAACCCACAGACATCGCCCATGTCCTGGCAGACAGGTTCAGTGCAAACTCTCCACCCCCAAAAGAGCAAGTATCTATCCCGGCAGAGTGCAGCCTCCCAAACATCTCTGATGCTCAGGTGAAGGCCCTCTCCAAAGCAAAAACACTGCTTCCATGGGACCAGATGGTGTCCCGGGTTGATCCTACATGAACTCCAAGAAGAACTAATCCCTCAAGTAAAACTGCTGTACAATCTTTGCCTCACTACAGGATATGTGCCCAAAGAATGGCGTACAGCAACAGTGGTCCCACTCCACAAAGGTGGCGCCTCTGCGGACCCTGGAAACTATCGCCCATAAGCCTGACTAGCCTAGTCTGCAAGGCTATGGAGAGGATCATCATGGAACTCATAAACAAAGACATTGGGGACCTACAGACACTAGATCCTACCCAATTTGGCTTCGTCAAGGGCAGATCCTGCCTTTTGAACCTGGTCGACTTCTTCAAAACAGTCACCAAGGCCATAGATGAAGGGAAGGTAGTCCACACAGCCTATCTGGACCTCACAAAGGCATTTGACACAATACTCCACTCGGGCATTATAGATAAGCTATCCAGCCTAAATATAAACCCCTATGTCACAAGATGGGTCGCAAACTGGCTCAAAGACAGAACCCACATTGTCAGAGTTGCTGGAGCCATGTCAGACTCGAAACCGGTCACAAGTGGCGTTCCACAAGGTTCTGTCCTGGGACCTCTCTTGTTCGGTATTTACTTTTCTGAGGTACAGGCCAACGTGGGAGGACTATGGCTCACCAAGTTTGCAGATGACTGCAAACTGGGTGCCATAATCGACTCTCTAGCTGACACAAACATCCTTCAAAAAGGTCTCGCAGAGACGGATAACTGGTGCCAGAGCCATGGTCTAAAGCTAAATGCCAAAAAGTGTATAGTCATACCCTTTGGCAAAAACAATGTGCCCAGAAATTACCACATAGGTGGTAACCCATTAAGTACAGAGAAAGCAATTAGGGATCTGGGGACCCAAGTTGATAGCAATCTCTCCTTTGACAACCACATTGCCAAAGTGTTTAGAAAGACCTTCTACATAGCCCACCTCATCATGAAAGGATTCACATCTAGATCAAGAGAGGTAATCGTGCCCCTTTATTCATCCCTCATCAGGCCCATCATAGAATACAATGCCCCCTTTGGGATGTACCTTACCCGACACCTGCAGCAATTAGAAAGACCCCAAAAGTACCTCACCAGGAGGATCAAAGGAGTCAAACAGATGCCATATGCTGCTCGGTTAAAAAAACTCCAGCTCTACTCAGTTGCATACCGCCTACTTCGAGGCGATCTATGCCTGACATATAAAGCTATGTCCAACCCAGAATTAATGGACATGCTCCACCTCAGTAAATCTAAATTCCTTAGAGCCACGCGCTTGAGGGACCTGAACCTCAGCACAGAAATAAATAGAACATGCTGGAGGGACAGATTCATAACCCAGAGGCTCCCTTCACTCTGGAATAGAATTCCAATTCATGTTAGGCAGAGCACCTCACTGACTCTCTTCAAGAAGAATCTTGATGAGTGGATGGGGGATCATAGGTTTGTCCTGGGGATTACTTCCGTGTCACTATTAGACAGAGGCACAGTAAACTAAACTTTAAAAAGGGCACAGTATACTCAAATCAAGGGGTGGCGTAAGCCAAACACAATCGGGCTAGGCTTATAAATGCCCCAGGGCAGATAGCCTAGTATGAACCTATGAACCTATGAACCTATATCTCACTGGCTTGTAATCAGATAAGATGTCAATAAATATGGTGTACAGAACACATGCACCTCTTACTGCATGACATATATACAAAGGTTGACAGAGTTTTGGCTGGAGGCACAAACACAGTGCCAATATCGGCATGTTGCTGTGATAACCTCATACATTTACTGTTGTAACAGGGTTTGTTGCAACATATGTCCTATGAGGTATATGAAGTCAGTAACTCTCATGGCTGTCACCATGTACTAACTGCAATCCTCACACTTTGCTTCTGCAGTTCGCAGATCGGTGCTCTGTGGGTAACACAAGAAACAAAAGGCACCACACACTACCCAATCTGCAGATGACCCTACAGATGGGGGTTTCCTCATAAACATAGCATTGACATGACAGGTATTAAAACATGTAGGACAGCCATATCTACACACACCCTGTTAAACCAACATTACTCCGAATGCAGTACAGCAGCACTTACATTCTGTAGTTATGTCAGGCACATACCCCTACTGTATGTTGGCCTGTTTCCATAGTGTATGTTGTTAGAGGTAAATCCCCAATCCATCTGTGATGCTGTTTGCCAAACAACAGATCTAGGTCCTACTCACAGTGAATGAAAAGGCCAACACCAACATGATGTTCCTAGATATTGGAGTGTGTTTCTATGCCATTGGCTATGGGAATGTTAACACAGCTGGTACACATGCAATCAGCTAGAGGAGGGCTGCAATTCATGCAGAGGCCATCAGCTGACCATGAGCATCACTTACAATACACATGCTGATGCATAAGCAAAGCAGGTGTAAGTCTCCACATCCACCAGAGAGGGAGTGAGAGAGGCAGACAGAGGCAAAGAAAGGTTGGGGAGAGGTGGGAGAGTAAAACATAAGCATAATTGTGTTACACACCTACCAGTACAGGATATCAAACTCCTGACTGACTATGTATTGCTATCACATGTATATGCAGTTATTGGATGTGCCACATAGGTTACAAGTTGAGGAGCCCTCCAAACATATATGTGATGGTGAATGACATCTGCAACAGTGATATGCTAGCTATACGGTAGGTGTAGTACACATGCCTGTCCGCATGAACAGGTGTCAGCGTCAACACACCTACATTTTCTGAGGGACCCACACACATTGACACATTTGGCAGGGTCAGGAATACAACTCCTCACTAGTTAGATTGCCACAATACAGTACTGTGCAAGTATCACATGCACCACAGGAGTTTTCCAGAGGTTATATGGGCAAAGGGTATGTGGAGGTGTCTGACATCAGACAGCATGCTTCAGTATGCCAATGGGGGTTGTGGTGAGGGTGAATATGGTCATAGGCATCATACACCACACACAGACACAAGGTGCCAATACTGACATGAATGAGTGCATTGCTTCATGGTTGTATAGTGGTCAACTGTGCCAGACGGCTATACAAGGCTAGGTGATGGGTATACCTTGGCATCAGGCCACATAACAATGGTCTGCAGTGTGGCTCATGGGTGTAGTGTCTGGATTGGCCCACACAGGTGGATACTGTATCCACCATCCAGTCACCTGGGTAACTATTGTGTGTGGCCATTGCTATGCATTGCGTGCCATGTATGTGTTCGTTAGTCCATGACATGGATGGTGTCTAGGATGTGCACATGTCCCACATGCATGTACAGTGACATGTGTAACTGTACCTGGGGTGTCTGGCCCATGTTGTGTACACAGATTATCGTCAGATGTGCCAGTCCTGGCCTCTTGTGGCAGGAACTGGTAATGGACAGCAGGTTGACCCTACACTTACATTGATAGCTTGATACAGGTATTCCCTGGTGTCAGTGGCATCTGTCCATACAGGGCATGTGTTTAAGGCATGGTGTGTCTTTTGTGTGTCACATTTGATGGCACCACAGGTGTTTCAGGTGTCCAGTGGGGAACATAGGGAAGGTGCAGGTACGTGCCTATTGGACTGATGGACAGGGTGCCATGCCCTCTGTAGCCCACTGCATTCACACCAGTAGGCGATATGTAGGGTATTACCAACATAGTGGTTGTTGCCTAGGCAAGTGTGTCTGTGTATGAGACATGGGTTGAGAGTGTTCTCTGGGTAATACAAGGGTTGCTAACTTTGTTCACCAGGCCTTGATGTCACATGTAGGGGTATGCATTTGCACCCCGGCCTCTTGGCTATTTCACATCTGTTCTCCCTGTAAGGTGGACATTGTGACATATACTAGTGCCACCATATAAGAAATTTGCTAAATCCGCTCCACAATGAGTCCAGTTGTCACACACTCACAGCCACTTTCACACAGGATATGAATGACAAACACAGACACACACACACCTGCCATGTCTGGGATTAGAACTCCTACCTAACTAGTTTATTACACTACAGCACTATAGAGTTATAAGATGTGCCACAGAGATTACTGGTGTACTCCTTCCCCAAAGGTGTATTTCACAGTGAATGACATCAGCAGTCTTACCAAAGTAGGGAATGTGAATTGTAGTGAGTGTGACTAGCCTAAAAGGCATTGCTCCCTACACAGACAAAGAAACACACACAAACATCCACACCAGCCATGTGTGGGAATAGAACCCCTACCAGAGTTCTAAATCATACTACAGCATTATGCTGTTATAGGACATGCCACAGGGATTATTGGAGTATTCCTTCCCCAAAGGTGTATTTCACAGTGAATGACATCAGCAAGCTTGCCATGTTGGGCATTTGAATTGTAGTGAGTGTGATTAGCCAAAAAAGCAGTGTTCCATACACAGACAGAGACACACACAAACACAGTTGCCATGTCTGGGATTACAATTCCTACGTAACTAGTTCATCACACTACAGCAGTACACAGTTACAGAACATGCAATGGAGATTACTGCGCTAAACTGTTCTCAAAGGTGTATTTCACAGTGAATGACATCAGCAGCCTTGCCAAAGTAGGGCATTTGAATTGTAATGAGTGTGACTAGCCTAAAGTGCATTGCTCTCTACACAGACAGACATACACACACACACACACACACACACACACACACACACACACACACACACACACACACACACACACACACACACACACACACACACACACACACACACACACACACACACACAGTTATCATGTCTGGGATTAGAACTCCCACCTAACTAGTTTATCACACTACAGCAGTATGCAGTTATGGGACACACCATGGATATTACTGGCTTACACCTTTCCAAAGATGTATTTCACAGTGAGTGACATCAGCAGCCTTGCCAAAGTAGGTCATTTGAATTGTAATGAGTGTGACTAGCCTAAAATGCATTACTCCCTACACAGATAGGGACACGCACAAACACACATACACACACAGTTGCCATGTCTGGGATTAGAACTCCTACCTAACTAGTTTATCACACTACAGCAGTATGCAGTTATAGGATGTGCCATGGAGATTACTGGGCTCCACCTTTCCCAAAGGTGTATTTCAAAACGGATGACCTCAGCAGGCTTGTCATAGTAGGGCTATGGGGAGGGCAGTTTGTGTGTGCGTGGGCCATAACCCATTCATCTAGAGGTTGACACACCACATGTGGGCACACACAGGGGTATATTCCACAGGAATGTGTATACAGCTGCAAGATGACAACTTCCTTGTACAGTCATGTTACACAGCTAGCGCTTTCACCATACAGTCTGTAATGCTGACAGATACCAGTGGCTATTGTCTACAGAGAGTGACATTTACACCTCATGTGGTTGTAGCCATTTGGCTGTGTGCTGGGTGGGACAGGCCTCATGATGGATGGCTCCTTGTCACAGTCACTCTCTTCCACACATCTATGTACGTCTACTTTTGGCTTATTATAGTGTGTTGTCCTTGGATATATGTCTGTATTCCTATCCAGTGTGTGTGCAAAGCATGACTGGTGCATATTGAGGAGTGTATGCACTAACATCCGCAACTGCCAGATATGTATGGTCAAATAACAGAAAAAAATACCCAAAAGAGGGGAAACTCAAAACTGGTGAAATAAAAATAAAAAACGCCACCAAACCTGTACAGAACAGTAACACTTGAAAAACTTTATTGCAGAAAAAGACTAAGCGCTTTCACCCTGTAACTCCCAGGGCTTCATCAACATAACTGTTAAAATTCAAATGCAAGCTTAAATAAACTTCTTAACACAGTCGCATGATCAATGTAATAGGGAAATGAATGAATACTTATTTAAAAAGACAGTATATCAGCATGAGTAAAGTGCTGTGTTCTATAGAAATCACCTTAAAATATACATATAAATGTATATTAATTCACTTATAGCAAATTACTATAAAGTGCTACTGCTAAAAAAATAATATAAATATAGATATAGAGCAGCTCTAGAAAATCCACACGACCACTAAGACAGATATGGTATAAGTCCAAAAACTTTAATAAATGGTTAGCACTTTCATGACCTTCTGAGAACTTCTTCAGACCATACAATTACAATAAAATAGCGTCATTAAATATATGCCTCAGTCTTAAAACACCTATCACGATAGAATCAATTAAAATCACTTGAACAGCCTCCGCCCCTTCAGGAAAGTTTTTAAAGGGACTGGGCCATTCAGCCCTGGAAGTGCATCACTGTGTAACCTTATAATCCAATTAGTTTCTCTTTGTTCAAGGATGTTATTAGAGTCACCTAATCTCATATTAGAGGCTATCTGGTCTAAACCTTTAAATTTGAAAAGATGTGTATCTGTATTCATTACATGCATGGCCAAAGCATTCCTAGAATCAAGCTTCCTAATGGCTAGTAGATGTTCACGTATCCTGTCTCTAAACTGCCTCTTAGTCTTCCCTACATTGAAACTATCGCATGACTGACACGTTGCCAAATAGACCACAAAAGTACTATTACAATTAGTTTTAAAACTAATAGCGTATTCAAATTGAGTGACAGTATGTATAAAAGTGGGTTGTGTATCTATATATGTACAAAAATTACAATTCCCACACATTGAAGTAAAGGCAATTCCAACTTGTGTTTGTGTGTGTCTGAGGCATCATAACATAAACGTTTAATGTTACGTTAATTTTTAAACATAAATCTGGGTCGTGGTCCTACAACTTCACTACTCTTTTCCTCTATCAATAGAACAGGCCAATTTCTCTCAATGATGTCACAAAATAGTCCATGATCACTAGTATAATGCATTGAGGAGTTAACCTGATCTGTTTTTTTTATTCTTCATAACTCTAGACCGAAGTGTGATGGTGTTATCATATAAAAAAATGTTGTGCGGTAGTACGTCTAAGCTGAGTGACTTCTGTTACCATTTCGTTCACTTCTTTATATTTATATCCTCTGTCTCTAAATTCATGGGTTAATTTAGATATATCCCTCTCAAATACTTCCTGAACACTATCTAATCTTGATATATGCATACCCTGTCCTTTTAGCACATTATTGAATATGTTAGTAGGATGCATGCTATCTCCATGCAGAGTGGCATTAACCCTACATTCCTTCCTATGCATTTGAGTTGCTATAGATCCATTAACATTTCTATATAGTCTAACATCTAGGAAGTCCATAGATGTATGTGAATATCGATAAGTAAATCTAAGAATGTTAGTAGTAGTATCCAGATAAGCTACAAATTTAGGTATTAATTCACAAGAACCTTTCCACAAAATAAGTAAGTCATCGACAAACCTTTTAAAGAGGACTAAGTGTTTCTTATAAGTGTGTTCACATAATACACACTTTCTTTCCTAATTTCTCATAACTAAATTGGCATAACTATTTGCGCAGGGGGTGCCCATCGCTACCACCTGCCGTTGCCAATAATATTGTCCATAAAAGTAGAATAAATTATGTTCTAGTATGATGCTAAGTAGACTGCAAACTAATGTATTCTTGGCCTTACTTAAAGTACTGTGAGTTTTAATAATTTCACTTAACATTTGCAAACCTTGTTCATTGTGTATACTGGTGAAAAGTGATTGCACATCCAGGGCTAAAAAACATATATCATTCATTTCAACACAAGACTCTAAGAATACTGACATATCAGTTATAAATTGCTTAGTGTCCTTTAAAATGACATCAGATTGGTCAACCAAAATCCTTAACTCTTTTTCAACAAAGATAGACATAGACACCATGGCCCATCCCCCTCCTGAGACAATAGGTCTCATTGGGGGGTCTGTCCACTGACTTGTGTATCTTTGGAAGCCCATTCAAGATGGGTACTATCAGATGCACAATTTTAAAATAGTTGAACAAATCCAGTGTGATCATATTTGCCGCTAAATAACCTGCTAACACCTTATCTATCTTATTAATAACAGTGTACACACTAGATAAATCTATCAAAGTGTATGTCATAGTGTGTGAGCATGCCCAGTATGACCTTTCAGCATGTTGCTGTCTGACATTGCCTTCATTTCTCTAAGTATGTGTGCATGTCCAGTATGCCCTTCTGTATTGAATGTGTGGATCGATTCCAGGTAGTTTGTACTCCAGTGCAGACCTTTGTGTTGTATACCTACAGATAGCAAACTGTTTCTGCAGTGTATTTGTTGATCATTTGGCAATATGGGGACAAACTGTGCAGGGTATAGTGTGTGCTGTAGGTGATTGTGTCTGTGCTGCTTCAGCTACATGGTACTGCTGTTAGCAGAGATATTCAGACATGTGTACTGTTATACACTGTGATGTTTTCTGTCCTCATGTACTGTCAGGTGGACATTCTTGCTCATAGTGATGTCTTGGGGGACAAGGGTGGACTGAAGCTGTGTAGGGTATTGTGGGCAGATGCCTGCATATTCATGGTAAGTTATGCCATTCTGGAGGGGGAGCTGCAGACACTTGCTGCTTGGTCTGTGTATCTGGTTCAACACCTTGGTACAGTGCTGGCAGAGGATCCCATACTTGTACATCCATTGACATGACAGTACGGCCTTATCTTGTGGCAATACCTCACAGCTCTACAGATTCGCACAAGTTACCCAGAAGCAGGGGCCATGAGTCAGGACATTACCCCTATTGTGGTGTACAGGCAATTATGTAGCCACCCATTTATGTGTTTGCAGCCAGGGATAGTGTGCGCACATAGCTTTGTGTCGGACCTTGCACATTTCATGCTGCCCATGCTCCCACCCCTTCTGTTATTCTATCCTCTTCCATACATTATGCATACACTCTCTGATACTTTCCCTAAGGTTATCACACAGTTCATGCAGTGGGACATGGTGGACATGTTACTGTGGTTTGTCCACATGGCCTGCATATGGCTTATGTGGAGTGCGTTATGTTATTTGGGTGTCCATGACATAACATGCATTGGCAGTACATGAGAGACACAGGCCTTTGGCAAAGGCCTGTGGGACATTTGGTGTTGATGCGGGCCAGATGTGGCAAGCCATTGCATTCTGTCAGTCCTACAGTCTCAGACCGCCATACAGTATATTTCCCTGGGGAGACAGGGTAGGTGTGCTAGGTGTTCATGTCATTACCTTCTATCAGTCTTAATCAGGTGGTGTGGATGCTGGCAGGGTGCTATCTATGGCTAGGAACACACCTGCATGGGACACCTGCACTGCATGCTGCATTCTTTTGCTATTGCAATATACAGGTTGGGTCATATTGGTACCCATTCCCCACAGCAGGAATGCAGCCAGAGAGGTACCTGTGGGTGGTGTTTGGGTGAGCTGAGTGCATGTGTGCTATGGTCACTACTTGCATCTGACACACAGATTTGCATGGGGCATTCCAGTTATGCTGGCATGTGCAGGTACATCAGCTGTTTCCCAATACATCAGTCCTACCTCCTTTGTGATCTGCAAGTGTTTGGGCAGACAACACCGGTATCCCCCTACTACAGGTCCAGATAATGTGATGCATACCTGTTTGTATATTTCCAAGGGTGGGTCCGTTTTACAGTTACACAATATATACTGTATGTCTGGGGTACTTTCCCCTGTGTACTGCTTGTATATCTAGCCCAACAGCCATGCCATGTCAATCTTTCAGATGGTGACACATATTACCACCATACATTTACAATGGCTTACTGCTAGCATGTGTTATACTGGTGGGAATTGTCTTAGGCACTGCAGTTGTGAGGACTTGGCCCTGTTATCAGAAGTAGTGGGCAATAGCCACCAGGTCATACCTCAACATGCATACATACTGACCACTCTCACACAATATGAAACACACACCGACCTAACACACACATGCTTGCATATTGTGGAAATGCTACAATCTATCCTGCTACCTTGGCCACCACTGGGCATCTGTGCTCCACTGGTATTATACCCACATACATGTTACAACATTTCTACATAGGGTTTTGGGGGGCACTCCTGACTGTTACGACATGTGTACATCTGATTGGGGGCAGCACACCAGACTGTTACTACATTTCTAAATAGATTTGGGGGGAGGCACACTTGACTGTTACTATATTTCTAAGTAGGGTTGGGGGAGCACACTTGACTGTTTCTACATTTCTGCACAGGATTGGGGGAGGGGGCACACCTGTCTGTTTCTACATTTCTACACAGAGGTTGGGAGGGGACACACCTGACTGTTACTACATTTCTACACTGGATTGGGGGAAGGGGCACACCTGACTGTTTCTAAATGTCTATATAGGAGTGGGGGGGGCACACCTAACTGTTACTACATTTCTACATAGGATTGGGGGGCACACCTGACTGTTTCTACATTTCTACACAGTTTTGGGGGGCACACCTGACTGATTCTACATTTCTACACAGGATTGGGGGGCACACCTGATGGTTACTACATTTCTACATAGGATGGGGGCACACCTGACTGTTTCTACATTTATACTCAGAAGTGGGGGGGCACACCTGACTATTTCTACATTTCTACACAGGTTTGGGGGGCACACCTGACTGTTTCTACAGTTCTATATAGGATGGGGGGCACACCTGACACTTGTACACATTTGCTATGACTGTACTGGTATGTCAGGTACTCCATTTCATTCTGTATTTTAACCTATCATGCTGACTAGAGGCATATCAGTGTACTACGGGTCTTAGGTTTGATTGACCTACATATTCGTTTCTGACTTCCTACCCTTCAGAATTAACATCAAACTGCTTGACTTGATGTAATCTGTCTGTGTAGGCCTGGGGGGAGGTTACCCATAGGCATCATTCAGAGGCCATAGCACAGCCTTTGTTTGTATTTTTCTACACCTGCCCTGCTGGCTGAGACTGTTGTTGGGTATGTGAACCTCCCTGACTGGCATGTGTGAGTCATATGGACACATATGTGGCCTAGCACATTTCCTGCAGTGGGTTTTGTCGCCCTGTGTAGTACTGGCTACTCTGGTGACACCCGTATTTGTTACAGATCTCATGGTGCCACTATAGGTGTCTACTATCTGCTGGCATCCTATTCAGCCACCCGATTCCCTTGCATGCTCACAGCCATACCATAGATACACGTGACTACACATACTACTCCAATCAGCAATCAGTAAGGAGAGGGACTTACCTTGTGGGTGTGCCAGTACTGAGGATAGTGCTGAGGGCTGCCTATGTTGGATGTGCATAGTACACTCCTTATACATGGTTGAACTCAGGTAGTGTCATGTTTGGCATCCCCTTTACTGTATGTGCAAGTCAGACAGAGGTGTCATTCCCTGGGTCCCTACTGTGTCAGTTTATGTGCTATGCATTGCCTCTTTGCCAAGGCCATGGCATACTGGGCATGCCTCCATCTGCCTACTGGGGCAGGCTCAGGTTGTTCCTCCTCTGAGTCACTTTGTGCCTGTGCAGGCCTAGGCATTGGTGGGGGGCTGTGTGGCCCTGCCCCGTGCTGTTCCTGCTGCAGCTGTTTCTGCAAGATCATATTGTGTAGCATGGCACATACAATGACAATTTGGGTACATGTAGCTGGTGAGTACTGCAAGGCTCCACCGGATGTGTCCAGGCACAGGAACCATGACTTGAGCATCCCAGACACATGCTCTATTATAATTCTGGTCTGTGTGTGTGCCTCATTATGGAGTTCTTGTTGTGTGTGCATCTCTGATGGGTGTCATCAGCCATGGCTCCAGTGCATAACCAGCATCCCCCACTAGGTGACCATAAGGGAAGGCCCCATTGGCAAATCTCTGGTACAGCTGTTTCAGATGCCAGATGTGGGAACTGTGATAGCTACCAGGGCAGCCAGCATACACATTCATTATAATGCCCTGGGCATCTCAAATGACCTGGCAGTTGATGAAGGGGAAGCCCTTGCGGTTAATGTAGACCCTACCCCGCTCACTGGATGGTACTTTGATGTGTATGTGCATGCAGTCTATAGCACCCACCACCTCAGGGTATTCTGCTATTTAGTGGAAATGACACGTATTGCTGGCCAACACCTCATGGGTGTTGAGGAAATATACGTGCTCACTGGCATGTGCTGACATGGCATTCAGGAACTGGTAGGATACTCTGGATGCTGATGCCTGTGAGATCCCCATGATATCCCTAGTTGGGCTTTGGGAGGTACCTGTGGCTAGTATTCCTAGGCCTACACATACCTTTGTATCCACTGGGATGGGTTCCCTTCTGTTAGTTCTGCATGGCCGGCACAGCTCAACAATTTGCTGTAGGAGCTCCCTGTCCACTCTATAGTGCTCCACTATCCCCAGCTCATGTAGCCCCTGATAGGTTACCTTGGGTCTGTACACTCTTTTCTATCTCCTCACTGTGGGTTGGTCGACAGCATTCTCATCCTCACCACCCTCAGCCACTTCCACATGTTGTTGTATGATAGCTGCTGCAGCCCCTATCATTTTGTTGTTTTGTTTGTTAAAAGTTCCCCACCTATATACACCGGTGGTGTAGAGTATGGGAAAAACCAGAGGGAAAGGTGTTTGCATAAAGTAGTGTTTTGGGCTGGGCTGGTCTGCTGCCTGTGTAATTGGCTGATTCTGATACATTTCACCTGCCAGCTATGCTAGTTCTCCTAGATTACCTTCCTACTGCTGTTTTTTCTTACCATTACCTTCCTGTTTGAGCCTGGGGGCGCGCAGTGCAAACAGAGTGCTGAAATGTGCACAGAGCTGCTATTTCCTGGTTTACTTTTTTTTCCCTTTAAAACCCAGTGCGCGGCACGCACACCCGCTTAGGCAATGTAAAGAGTGCTAGGCAGCCTCAGACATGCACCCTTGCTTAGATCTGCTAAGCTAGTAGCAAACCCAAGCCACAGGGCTCCAATCCACTTACAGTATGCCTGATACACCCCCCTATGATGTCAGCTAACTCCTAGGCTTGCACCATGCTATTCCTGCTCTTACACTGCTGGGTGCTGACTAGCATGCAGAGGAACTCTGGGATTCAGTATCATTCCCCTCATTTGCATAGAATTGCCTGCTAATGTATAGTAACATGTCCCACACTGAGCGTCCCCCCTTAGCAACTAATATTCATTGGCCATGTTGTCTTCTTCCTGCCATTGAGTAAAATGGCAAAATAGTGATTTTGGTTAGCATGTTTATTTTATGTTTTTTTTTTCTTATTTTCCCCCCAATCCCATTTGTGCACCACTGCCCAACGCTTAAACAGCCGAGACCGTCTAAAAAAAATTAAAGTTGATTTTTTTTTAAATTTTTACAAGTGTTTTCCATGCTAATGGCCTTATAGTTGGCCATTGGCATGCTTTCTACATGATATCCATCCTTTATTTGGAGCTGTCATGGCTCCGTTTTGTAGTTTGCAGAAATGTACTCTGTTACTGGAGAAGTACATTTCTGCAGATTACACTAGTCCTGCACGGCCAGTTTCCAGCATTCTGGATCGCAAATTCATCTCATTTGCATGGATTTCTCCTGCAAATTGGGTAATTTGCATACAGGGGCTGAGTCCATGCAGGGCTAGTGCAGGAGCACTCGTTCACATCCCTACAGGTTATTCCTAGATCGCACGGCAGACATATTGCCTGCTGGAGCTCCTGCACTAGTCCTGCATGCCATGCAGGGCTTGCAGAATCTGGGCATTGTTGTTTTACAGCAATTGTAAAGGATAGGCAGGATAAGGTCTTGGATCTAGACTTAGATATTTGTGAACTGAGGTGGCAATTGAGGTTGGATGCCACCACTTTTCCGGGCATTAATGATAGTGTCAGTATAACAGCTATACTGAAACTAAAATACACTCTAGGTTAATATATACATAAAAAAACTTTTGCAATATTTTATTTTGTTCATTTATACAGTTTGTATTTATTGTTTGAATTTTAATAGGCATCAGTGGGTGTTTTAAGAATGGGGCAAGTTTACTGATTTAGTTATTGGTTAATTTTTTATTGAATAATGTCATTATTCAATTTTTTAATTGTTCAATTAAATATGTGTTAAAGTGTATATAAAAAGGCTTGAGTTTTTATTACAAGTTGTTCTGAAGAAGCCCAACAGAGGTTGGATGAAAGCGCTTAACTTGTGGAATAAAAAGTTTGGAATTCAGCTTCTGTGTCTAGTGGTGCTTTTGTACTTCAGTGAAGTGTGGTTCTTTTGGGTTACCAAGTTTAGTGTAGAGAGACTTCCTGGATCATGGAAAACGTGAGTTCCAACAATGAAATCTTAGAGCTTCTTAATCAAATCAACCAGCAATTAGCTGAGCATACAGCCCAGATTAAAACTTTGACTGCCAAACAGAATGAGAGGGGTAGTAACCCATTTGGTAGCCTGGGCTTACCTTTAACTCAACCTACTCAGCTTTCCCAATTCAACTTAACCACTTATTCTGAGCCGCAGCCTAATGGTTCACTGAGTGGTTCAACTAAAAATGGACATAATGATTTTAACAATGGTCTGGTTGTTAACGTGACTCTGATGACTAATGGAGCTGGGGATTGGAGAAATAGTAAATATGACTTTTGTACGAACGTAGGTGGTGTGGCTAGTCAACAGAATACTGTGCAGCAGTCTTTATTGGATAGGATCAAGTCCTTTCAAAAGAGACTGTTTGGTTTGAAAAAATTACAGATTGAGAATGGATATTTAGAAAGGAATATTGAATTGGGGCAAGTGCCAAGGAGTCTGCGATGTTGGAAGTACCCCAATGCCATGGAAAACAATGGTGAGATGCTCGATGAAGTTCACTGGCTCTTTGACTGGACCGGTATGGAGCTTATCAAAATATTGATAAAACATAACGGCCATGGGATCGACCAGCTTTTGGGTGAGCTTGAGAAGGAAAATGAGCTGAGTACAAAAGACTTGCTGTTTGAACACTACCAGACCCATTATTACAACATTTTAGCTGGCATAGATACAAGTTGTAATAATATTTTTCAAAGGAAAATCAACAAGTTAAAACAGGACACATTGGACTATACCAAAAACAAGGTATATCCATTATCCATCGGTAACAGTGGCAACCAAGTGTCCTCAATGAATCAGGTTTCCGGAGACAAGGAAGTGACGTCCTAACCGAGGGTTTTTCAAGCAGGCCAGCCAGTGTTCCCTTTAGAGGAAGGCCTGAGATAATCAAAGCGACTAAAAAACAGGGAAGAGAAGATTATACCAGGTGAAAACATCGATTGAAGGTACAAAGAGCAAAGAGCAAGGCCAAAGAACAGGAACAACCAGAGGAATTTTTGGAATCAATATTAGATGATTTTTCCATGGGGTCACTCGGTCAAGTAAGTGTTCACATGGATTATGATTCATTTTTGAACTCTGTTATTTCATCAACCACTGTTCATGCTCATGAAACAAGTCAGTATGACCATGTTTTTATCGCGGCACTAAATGATTCAAAGGATAGTAGGTTGACTAATTTGGAGCCTTTCACAGAGAGTGAGGTTATGGCTTTAAATGTATCTGATATTGACAATTGTTGGGTTAAAACTGATAGACGTATTGATAACGGGTAAGTTGGTTTGGACAAATTGGTCAATGCCACTCCTGAGTGTACTCCTGAATGTAATGATGCACCTTTTGGTAATAGTCCGAGTATCTTCTCACCAAATGATTTAAATGACAGTAGGCGGGTTATTTTTGAGCTCCCCATGAAGAGTGGGTCTTTAATCTCGGATGGTTCAGATAGTGGAAACGGTTGTATGATCACAGACTTTTCTAGTGAATATGGACAAACTGATTTTGATATTTTATTTAATGCTATGGCTGAATGTAATGACACATGTGGCAACAGTGGTCCGAGCATTATTGTTAACCCAGCCGGAGATTATAAGATTTATAATTATTCTAAAAACCTTCTTAGTACAGCACATGTTTGTTATCTAAGGGGTTCACTTTTATGCCATGCAGGCATGGGGATCTATCCAACATTTTAATAGATTTGAAACTTTTTACTCGTAAAATGAATTTGAAAATGTGGTTTAATGGGGGTAGTTCTGTGGAACAAAGTAATGAGTTAAAGAGACCTAGTTATTTCACCCCCCCCCCCTTGAACAGTAGTATAGGGACATATGAGAGAATTTGTGAAATTGACATAAGGGATGGTTATAGACAGCAACCTTACATGTCACCTAATACTTTGACCTTAAATGAAAAGACCTTACTAATGGAACTCGCCACAGACACTAACATCCGGATAATGAAGCCGGATAAAGGTAGTGGGGCTGTAATCCTTGATAAGTGTGATTATTCTGATAAGATCACAGCCCTGTTGACTTGAAGACACCTATTGTAAGAGCAATCTTAATGAAATTCATATAGCCTACAAGAGATTGGACCTTTTAATAGAGGATATGTTATATCAGGGGAAAATCAACAAAAAGGAATACCAATTTTTAAGGAACAATTATCCTGTAATACCAATCAATTTTGGCATCCCTAAAATTCACAAAGGTCTTGACATTTTACAGTTTAGGCCTATTGTGGATGGTAAAAGGGCTAAAACCTGTTTTTTAAGTAAGTATTTGGACCATCATTTGCAAAAGGGGATGGGAACATGTTCCTATATTACCAAGGACTTGTGGCATTTTTTTCATTATTTAAATGGGATACTATCACTGAAAATACTTTTTTGGTTACTATAGACTTATGTAACCTTTTTTCAGTGATACCCCATGGTGTTGGGTTAGAATGGCTGAGAGTACCACTCAGTAAGACTAATCTTTTTGATCAAGATAAAATTAATGTCCTTACCACATTGATGGAGGCAGTACTAACTAACAATTTCTACATTTTGAAGGACAGCAGTACAAGCAGGTGACTGGTGTGGCTATGGCAGAAGCCTGTGCCCCTATATATGCCACTTTTATGTCTCACTGGGAGCAGGAATTAATTTTTTCTAGTGAATTTTGGGTGTGTATAAAACACTATACCAGATTTTTGGATGACATTTTTGTTGTTTGGGATGGACACGAAGAAACATTGAAAAACTTTTTTCAATATATTAACCAAACAGTTGAGTTTTTCAAGTTTACCCATGAGTATAGTAGGGACAGTGTGTCATACCTGGATGTTAATTTAACCACTGATAGTAGTAATAATACTCTGAGAGCAAGTATTTACAGAAAACCCACATTTTCTAACTCCTATTTGGAATTTAGCAGTTGGCACCCTTAACGTCAGAAAAAGTATATTGTCAAATTACAATTTGTAGGGGCTGCCAGAATGGTTACGGTGGATCAAGATTTTTTTATCGGAGCTTGAGTTTATGATGGAGTTATTTGTTAAAAGAGGTTACCCTGAAGCTCTTTGTAGGATTTTAGCAGAGAAATTAGATCCAAAAGAGCTGGGGGCATTTACAAACCTATACTCAGAAGGATTGTGGATTTTAATATGATAGATGTTTTTAACATGCCAAGGAGTTGTAATTCAGACCCAAGAGGGAAAATGAGGGGTGGGTTACTGTTCATTACCACCATAAATCAGGATGCTGTATGAGACACTCATATCATCCAAAAGAACTGGAGATTGTTACATGCCAATAGTTCCCTTATGGACAAGGTGGGGGTCCCCCCAGGGTTGTTTTTAGAAGGGACAGATCCTTCAAGGAAATTTTGGAATTGGAGGCTCACAAAGATTCCAATCAGTGTAGTAGAGCACTTGGCAATTTCAAGTGTGGTAGATGTAATGCATGCACACATATTTTTGAGACCTGTGAAAAAATATGCATTAATGGGAGAATCTTTCAATTTCATGGACACTTTAATTGTAACAGCAAACATTTAGTATACATGGCAAAATGTGAACATTGTTCTGCCTTCTATGTCGGCAAGACTAGCAGGCATTTCAAAGACAGAATCAGGGAACACATTGTTGAAATTAAGAACATGAGGACCACTAATGCTCTGGTGAGGCATAGAATGAAAAACCCATGCCACAGGGTTAGATTTGTTGTTTTACAGCAATTGGTAAAGGATAGGCAGGGTAGGGTCTTGGATCCAGACTTAGATATTTGTGAACTGAGGTGGCAATTGAGGTTGGATGCCACCAGCTTTCTGGGGTAATGATAGTGTCAATATAACAGCTATACTGAAATTAAATACATTCTAGGTTAATATATACATAAAAATCTTTTGCAATATTTTATTTTGTTGATTTATACAGTTTCTATTTATTGTTTGAATTTTAATAGGCATCACTGGGTGTTTTAAGAATGGGGTAAGTTTACTGATTTATTTATTGGTTAACTTTTTATTGAATAATGTAATTATTAAATTTTTTAATTGTTCAATTAAAT
This sequence comes from Protopterus annectens, assembly GCF_019279795.1. Lineage (NCBI taxonomy): Eukaryota > Metazoa > Chordata > Ceratodontiformes > Protopteridae > Protopterus > Protopterus annectens. The sequence goes on from NC_056742.1 coordinate 198,507,942, forward strand.
ATGTGTTAAGGTGTGTATAAAAAGGGTTGAGATTTTATTACAAGTTGTTCTCAAGAAGTCCAACAGAGGTTGGATGAAAGCACTTAACCTGTGGAATAAAAAGTTTGGAATTCAGCTTCCATGTCCAGTGGTGTTTTTGTACTTCAGTGAACTTTCTATTATCCATCCACTCATCAAGATTTTTCTTCAAGAGGGTCAGTGAAGTGCTCTGCTTGACATGTATGGGAAGTCTATTCTAGAGCATGGGCAGTCTCTGGGTGAGGAACCTGTCCCTCCAGCATGTTCTGCTGAGTGTTGTGATGAGGTTGAGGTCTCTGGAGCATGTGGTGTGGAGGGATTGGGATTCCTTTAGATGTAGCATTTCTAACAGAGCTAAGTCAGACATGGCTTTGTAAGTCACTCTAAGTAGGCGATTTGAGACAGAAAATAGCTGGAGTCTTTTGAGTCTGTCCATGTAGGAAATGTGTTTAATGCCTAGGATCCTCTTCATGAGGTACTTCTGTGGCCTCTCCAGCTGTTGCAGGTGTCTAGTGAAGTGCATGCCAAATTACTTGATGATTGGTCTAATGAGAGAAGAGTAGAGAGGGAGATGATGACCTCTTTCTTCCTGGATGCAAAACCCTTGGTAATAAGATGTGCCATATAGAAGGACTTTCTGACCACAGAGGCAATGTGGTGGTCGAAGGAGAGTTTGCTGTCAAGCTGCCCCTCTCCCCCAGATCTGTTATAATGCCTTCAGTATTCAGTGGGCTCGCATCAATGTGGTAATTAGTGGGAACTGAGTTTTGCCAAAGGGGTTGATGATGCATTTTTGGTGTTAAGCTCAAGGCCATGGTTTTGACACCAGTCATTGGACTCAGTGAGGCCTTTCTGTAGGATGTCTGCATCACTTGGGGACTTAATAATAGCTCCCGGTCAGCCAGAGTCTATTTGTGTTGGCCTGGACTTCTGAAAAGTAGATGCAGAACAGGAAGGGACCCAGGACCGATTCCTGTGGGACTCCGCTCGTGACTGGTCGGCAGTCTGACTTGGAGTCTGCTACTTTCACACTGTGTGTTCATCTGTGAGTCACTTTGCATCCCACCTAGTCGTATAGGAGCTGATGCCTAGTTTGGTGAGTTTTTCAATAATTCCCGAGTGAGAAATGGTATGAAAGGCCTTGATGAGATTGAGGTAGGCTGTATGCACTGCCTTACCTTCATCCACACTCCTGGTGACTGACTCAAAGAAGTCAATCAGGTTGAGCAGGTATGATCTCCCTTTCACAAAGCCAAATTGTGTGGGGCCTACAGTTTGGAGATTTTCTATATCTTTATTAATCAGGTCCATGATGATGCACTCTATAGCTTTACATATCAGACTCACTAGGCTAATGGGGCGATAATTCCCAGGGTCTGTAGTTGCTCCCCTTTATGAAGAGAGATGACTGTAGCAGTGTGCCATTTGGTAGGGACAAAGCATGACGTGAGGCTGTGACTGAACAGGGCACACAGATTTGGTGCCAGTTCACTTTGAAGTTCATGTAGAACACAGCCAGGGATATTATTGGGTCCCAGTGTAGCTGTTTTCCTGGTCTTGGGCAGTGCAGCTTTAACCTGTGCTGCAGTAATGCTGGGTGCCTGACATTCTTCCGGTATTGTGATTTGTCCAGTAAGGGGGGAGAGAGGGGTAAAGTTGGCACTGAATCTGTCGACCAATATGCTGGCAATATCTGTTGGCTCAGTGCAGGAGGTACCACTGTGCAGTATCTCAGAGCAAATCTGGGTATTACCGTGGAGGTTCTGGATATAGCTGTGCTTGTTTTTAGTGTCTGCCACAATTCTGCCTTCATAGCTTAGTTTAGAGGATTTGATGAGGGATTGCAACTTTTTGTTGAGGCTAATAAGGGAGTTTTTCCAGTCTTGGGACCGCACCTTTTTCTGCGGCAGTTTCTTCCTTCTGTTGTAGAGTTTATTAATGGCAAGGGACCACCAGATTGGCTTCCTTTTTTTTTTGGAGGAGAGCGTCTTGGTTCTGTTGGGCATGGCTAATTCCATGCATTTGTGTACATGTTCGTACAGTGCATCGCTGTATGATTCGACAGTCATGCAGCTATTTTCCATTGGCATGGGTGCCATGAAGTTAGCCACCTCTGTTTTTAGGAGTCCAAAGTCAGCTTTGGAGAAGTTTTCAAGGTGGTTACCTTTGCGGGGGGTGTGGGTGAGATATGGATTCCCATGGTGATTAGTTTATGGTCGGATCTGACCAGGGAGGGATTGACTATTGGTGTAGAGCAATGGCTGCCCATGTTAGTAATAACCAGGCCAAGGATGTTGTTTCCTCTAGTTGGGGGTCAGAATGAGCTGGTCCAGGGCACTGGAATTAATGAATTCCAGGAAGCATTGGGCCAGTGTATTGGTGCTTGAGTAGTTTTCTCAATTGATGGAGGGGTAGTTGAAGTCTTCTAATAAGAGACTGTTGTGTTGGACCTTAATAGATTCTAGGATGTTCAGGAATGTGGAGTGAGAGTCTAGGGACATGGTTGGGGACCTACAGCAGGCTATGACCTGGATCACTGTCTAAACCAATGCTAATTGTACCTGAAGTATCTCTGATGCATTATGCTAGGCTACTAGTCTGGAGGTGTGCATATCCTTTATGAATATGGAGATACCACCACCTTTTGAACTTCGGTGCAGTAAAGTAGAATACAATCTGGTGAAGAAGATTTGGGACAGACAGAAAGAAGGTAAGAGGAAATGAGGGTGTCCTACAAAGAGGTAGATGGGTTGTGTAAGAGAAGATCTGTGGCAATCAGGCATGATTGTCGAAGAAGGCAGGAGTCTAGTATTGAATCTAAAGAGATGGAGACAGTTAACTCAACACCCCAACATCATGTAGAAAATGAGAGAAGGAGCTTGATGATGATATCCTCCTCAAATTTATTTGGATAGGAGTACTTTATTGGGTCTGGCTTAGGTTTTAATTCAAGCTATTGCTCCTTCTTGGAAAGTAATTTCTTATAAAAAGAAGGGGGGATTCCTCTTTTCTGGAAGAGATTCAAGATTCTGAATCTGAACATGAAGATGAAGGGAAAGATACAAGGTGTTTTCCTCAAAGTTATGCGTCAGACTCATAAGAGAGCTCACTGTTTGATTCTCCTTGTGGGAGGTGCTCTTTCTCTGAGACTATTGCTAAAATTTTCCTGTGTTTTCAGTGGGAGAACACTAAGGTTTCTCAGTCCCTCAGAAAATAGTATGAGCTTTTACAAAAGGATTTTCCAGAACCGACATTGATTCCTCCTATTCTGTCTGCTTTAAAGCATATGTGTTACTGCCTACAATTCTTGTGATAGTTAGCCAGCTCCTTCTAAAAAGGCAGACAGGATGTATGAAGTTCCTCAGTTATTTACATTTTATATACTATTCCCAAACCTGACCCAGCAGCTATAGGTTTAGTTGGCCCACTGCTGCTAAGCACTTAGTTAACTCCAATCCTACTCTTTCTGGTAAGGAATGGAAAAATTATTGATAGGTATGTGAAAAATCTGTGTACTTCTGCAACTTTGGTTTTCAAAATTTTGAATTGGCATTCTCATATGTTAAAGTTTATTCTGACAAATTGTGATGGTATGAAGAATGTTTCGTATGCAGTTTCTTCTTGTGAGAAAACATCTACTTCAAAGAACTTTGTTTCTTTGACTGCACGGTTCACTACACATTGTTTACATGGTTCTGTTGATACTTCTTCCAGGGCTATGGCTGTTGGCACTGTTTTAAGGAGACTTCCATGGCTGCATTCTCAGAACCTTCCAGATGATGATAAAATGAGATTTTAAATTCTCCCTTGTTAGAGATTTAGTGTTTGGCCCCACTGCTTCAGATGTGATAAAAAATATACTAAAAAGGGCAAACTGATACAGGGAATCTCTAAGAATTTTTTAACCCACCTTTTCCAAATTGTCCAATGGATTTTCTATCTCCTCATCCAATTTTGGCAACAGTAAAAAAAAAAATCACAGTCTCAAGAAAATTCAGGTAAACAGATATTTAAGAAGAAATGGCAAGGGAGTTCAAAAAGAAGCCCATAACCTCCAAAATCCAAGGACAGTTCAACAAGGCTGACTATTCAAGAGGTCTTGTGACCCCTCCCTCCTTGGCCTCTTTTTTCTTCCAGAAATTCTGAATCTCCATTTTCCTCTTTGATAACAGATTGTTTCAACCAAATGGGTTCTGAAAATCATTCACCAAGGTTACAGATTGCATTTGTAGGAAATTCCTCCTTTCCTGGTGGTCATTTCTCACCCTTCAACTCACTTTTTTCCCCACATGTTCTTCATCATGTCCTCTTTAAGGAGTGATAGAACCAGTTCTTCCTTCCCAGCTGGGGGGGGGGGGTATTCAAGGATGTCCCTTGTGCCAAAGAAAGAAAATGCTTAGAGACCAGTTTTAGGTACTTCTTTTCTTTACTAATCCTGTTTGTGACATTGCTCCAATTCAAAATGATTTTCATATTTCATAGGTTCATAGATTAGTACTAAGCTAACTGCCCTTGCGAGCCATTTTAAGCCTAGCCAATTATTTCTTGTGAGACTCAAACCCTGCACCTTGTGTTTGTAAGGTAAACACCTTAACTATTAGGCCACCCTCTCACAACCTTTGAACTCTTTTTCCTCTTTCGTGTTTATGGCAGCATTAAACTTAAAAGATGCTATTCATGACATTCCTGTTCATCCACACTTCAGATGTTTCTTTAGCTTTTGTGTGTCTGGATCACATTATCATGCCTTACCCTTTGGACTACACACTGCACCAAGAGTGCTCACAAAGTGCCTAGCTCCATTTAAAGAGGCAATTGTAGGCTACAGAGTATTCATATTCTTCTCTATTTACATGATTTGCTTATCTTTGCAGAGTCTTTGGCAAAGTGTTAGGAATCTGTCTTGGGTGAGAGATCTATTACACAAGCTGAGATTCCAGGTGAACATTCAAATGTCTTTCTTGACTATCTCACAGAAGATTGTGTTCCTGAATGTCAGCTAGATGACTCAGTTTAAAGAGCTTTTCCTTCACCGGAAAAAAATAGGTCTTTGTTTAGATATAGTCTAATTTTCCCACTCAGACTTCTGTCACTGTGAGGGAATACCTCAGAATTTTGGGTCACATGGCATCTATGAGTCTTTATGATACCTCTGGCAAGACTCAACATGAGAAAGATACAGTGGTATGTGAACTCTCCTTAGTCCCAGCATCAACACGCTTTATCATTTCAAATTCCAGCTTGGGGTTTGTCAGGAAGGATATCTTTAGGTGGAGACAACAGATATCCTTGAATCCGGATCTGCCCTTCTCCCTGCTCCAAGAAAGTCACCACAGATACTATGGGCTTTACTTGGGGATCAGTTTCAGGAGGGATAAATGTGCAGAGGGCATCGGATACCAAAGACAGATACAAGCATGTACATATCAAGAAGATGTTGGCTGGGATCAAGGCTCTCCTCACTCAGAACCATCTTTTGTCCCCAGAACCTCTTCAGTAGGTTACAGACAATACTTCCAGGGCATACACAACAGTTGCAGACTAGCCATGTTAGCTTGGTATATAGCTTCACAACACAGTCTCACTCTACAGGCATCACACATTCCGTCAGAGCAACAGTGTGTGGCAGACAAGCTAAGCAGAATAAGGGCAGACCCTCATGAATGGAAATTAGATCAGGGTCCTGCATGACTTGATCCATCTGTGGGGAGTTCTGCAAGTACATCTCATTGCCTCTTCTTAAAACAATCAACTGGCAAGATTCTGTTCCAGGACTCCATTCAAGAAGGCCTGGAACACAGATGCTTTTCTTTTCATTGGACTGGAATGATCCTGTATTCTTTCCCAATCTTTCCCCAAATATCCAGAGTACTTCTTAAGATTCAAAAGGAATCTCCCAAGAGATGCACAGAGGGAGAGAGAAGTACACACACACACACACACATGCACACACGCACACACGCACACACACACACACATGCAAATATATATGTATGTGTATGTGCATTTGTATCTAAGTGCATGCAGGTTTATTTCTTTATTTATTGACATTTGTTTACTGGCAAAGTCTAACTGGATAAATTGCTTCTGTTATCAGTAGAAGGCCCAGGGTAAAACATTCCTGAAAAAAGGAAAGAAAATACATACACATAGCTGAAAATTGACATCATATTAAAATATACTGTAAATGCATAGATTAATGCTAATATTAATACATACAGGACATGTATAATATACCATCACTAAAACAAGATAAATACAATCTCACACAGCATTGAAATGTGTTGAAATTTTATAAGTGCAAGATTTTATTACTTACTCATAATGTAAATGTCAGAGTAGAAAATTCAAACAGTGGATACAAAGGAGGAGAGGAAGAGGGGACAGTGAAAAAAGTATATTTTACAGGTAATAAGTGAAGCAGATAGGACAGGCAGGAGAAATAATGAGTAAAATGTGATTAAGAGTAAGGGAAATAATAGTAAGTGTGAGAGAAATAACAAAATAAGGGAAAACAGAGATAGAATGTATATGAAGTTATTAGAGGAGAAGGAGCTAAAATTTTAACCACAAGAGCAGCAAGAACAAAGGCTGGAGTCAGAGAGTAATTCTTTCAGCTGCAGCTTAAATAAATGAATGTTATGTTTTGCCCTGACTGGTGCAGAGATCATATTCCAGACTGCTGTTATACAGTGGGAGTACAGACACTGACCCCCTTGTTTGCAGATGCCAAGCAAATTTTTATCAGAAGGTTGAAGGTGACAATCTGGGTGATAGTGGTGGAGAACTGTACTTATAGCTGGGCAGGAAAATGTGATTAAATATTAAATTAAATATAATTTTGTTTGATTAGAGAATCTGGGTATAACTTAGTTGGTGGGATAATTCTAGCCAATTTAGAGTTTCTAGTGCCAAGTAGTTACCTGTTCGGTGTTTTGGATGAGCTGCAAATCTAGCTACCTTGTTGTAACATTGTTATAGTTTAGATTTTACGGTGGCCTGGAGGTTAACCATTACTGGAGAACCATAAAATAGAAACGGGAGTAGGTATGTAGTGGCAAGACCAACACTGGTAGATGCAGTAAGGAATTTTGAGTGTATGTAACATTTCTAGTTTTTCTGTGTTTTGATATATATATATATATATATATATATATATATATATAGTGATAGATACAGATAGATATAGATACAGATAGATAGATTGCTCTGCATGTAGATTCATATTTGAGGTTATCATATATTGTAACCAACAGCCATTTTGTATGGGGCTGTACAGCAAGTGTTGTGTTGTTCAGGGATATGATGTTAAAGTTATTTTTTTCAATGGGTAAATGATTTTGGAAAACATAAAAGGAGTTTGGTTTTCTTTGGATTAAGGAGGAATTGATGGTTTCAAGGCCAGTTTTCAATAGAATTAAAGGAATGTTGTATAATCTTTTCTACATTTTCTAGATTGCCTGAGAGGTATATAAGGTAGAACTGTCTGCAGACTGCACAAGGGATGCTTTTTGTATAGAAGTATGAAGATTAATTATAAAGGTATTAAATAAAATATGTTCAAGGGCAGTGTCTTAGCATTGTTGAGTAGAATTCCATTTGACTGCCTAAACAAAAAAGCAGGCAGCATTATGTCCGGGAAGCAAGCTTTAACCAAAAGAAAGCCAGGAACCAAAGTATATCTTTAACGCAAAAATTTAATGTTACAAAAAAGAGCATTTTCGCCGTGACTCCTGTCACAGCTTCATCTTTTTTGTAACATTAAATTTTTGCGTTTGTTTTCCAACAGTTTATTCATTTCTTCCAGTTTGTAGAATTCAATTTGACTGCCTGATAGCATTCTGACATGTAATTATTAAACCGATGAAGAGTATGTTTTGAGAGACCTACTGTGGACAATTGTAGTAGGAATTGTTCATGTGATACAGTGCTGAAAGCTTTAGCGAAGTCTGGGAATAAGGAGATATGAGTTTACTTCTATCCTTGTCTTATTTATGTTATTTCTAAAAGTTAGGAAGGCACTTGTCATACTATAGGGAGGTCTAAAATAGTCAGTACAAGTCAGTAATTGTTCTTTTAAGAGATGCTGGAATACTAGATTATTGACACATTTTTTTCCAATATTTTTTAGAGGGGGATACGATGTCAATGGGTCTGAAATTAGATATCTCTCTAGAAGAGAGGGATAACATGATATTTTTTCTAGCTAGTCGGAATACAGGATTCTTGTACTGACCTATTTATAAGGGTGGAGATTGGATATGCAATGGTGTTAGTAACAAGTTTGAGGTATCCTGCAGGAAGGTTATCTTCAGAGTATAAATAGGGTTTACATTTGGATAATATATATATATATATATATATATATATATATATATATATATATATATATATATATATATATATATATATAAAGGAGGTAGCAACTGGATTTAGTGTATGGGCAGGGGTATTACTGGATGGGGAGACATGAATCAGGATTCATTGTTGAGGGCAGGTATTCTGTCAGTGAAGTACAAGTTAACTCCCATGTAGAAACAGCCACAGAATTTATTAGGATAAGATTCACAGACACTTTTAGTTCCTAAGTGTAAAATTTGTTTAATGGATGACTAGATTTTTTGGGGGATCATAGCTTTGGTTATTTTGTAAATTAGAATAGTATTGTTTCTTATCGAGATTGATTTGCTTATTGGTAAGGTCATAAAGTTCTTTAAAGCGTGGTAGGATCTGTTGAGTTTTATGTTTCTTTCACTCTTTCCATGCCTTGTCTCTATTTTACATAAGACTTCTGCTATAATTAGCAAGAGAAGGGGCAAAGTTAGATTTTACTCTCTTCCTACACATAGTTGCAAAGTTGATAGGAATGCTTAAAAAGTTGAATTGAACCTTTCTAATGCCTCATCTAGTAACAAGACCTTTTAGAATAACCATATTAAGATCAGCTGAAAATGATTCAGGATTAAACCTTGAAAGATTAGACTTATTTTTGTATACTTACTCTTTGGCATAGTGAGTAATACTTCTGATAACATATGTAGGACAGTGATCACCAAGGGATTCAGGAATGGTTCATCTTACTGCTATATTACTCTAGCTTCCTGATCTGTGGTACATTCTTCTGTGCCAACCTCAAAGATTAACTTCTCATTCCCTTTCCTCATAGTAGGCATATCCTGTCACATGGTCCTGGTGTCAAATTAAGAGCATCCAGCTTTATTAATATTCTATCGATTTTCTATTCTGTCCTGATATTGAGCTCTATTAAATTAATCCTGACCCAGTATTAGCACCTTTTTCTTGCAAAATCTTCTTCCCCATATTGTTTGAAAACAATACTAAATTTAGGAAGGACAAAATAATCGGGCTGCTACCTTTTCTGTCTCAGTAATGCTTGCTCCCCAAATTACCATAGTTTTGCTGACTGAAATACTTAAAATGATAATGGGTTTAGATTTTAACCTGGATTTATTCTCAGATTCACTCTTCTCTGCATAATCTTCACTGTGGTGTAGCACTACAAATAACCATTATGTATTAAATATTCACCAAGGAAATCCTTTCAGGGACAGATGACTGGCTGATGGTACGATGGAAAGAAATTTTGCAATAGTCAAAATATTCCACGAAGGAGCAGTCAGTTACAAAATACCATTAGAGGAGCTACTAACAAGTAAATAATGAGAACTATTGATAAACAACACTAGTAGAGTCTGAGACTTCAAATAGAATGAAACCATAGATGTAAGGGTGGGAGATTGGCGTAATGGTTAAGGTGTTTACCTTCTGCACACAAGGTGCAAGGTTTGACTCTCACATAAGGTAATCAGCTAGGCTTAAAAATGACCCATAGGGCTAGTCTGTATAAACCTATAATTTAATAAACATGTGGCCTTGTATTGGTGTGCATGCATGTGTATCTGTGTATACATATGTATAATATATGCACAGATATACATACACACTTGTCTAGATATACATTGAGTGGGGATTAGGGGTGAAGCTCCCTAAACACTAAGTCAGGGAGGTCCACAAAATAGAAAGCTCTATTGCTGAATGGATCTTTATGGGGAGCAACTGTCCTAGTTTACTGGCCCTAAGTCAGGATGCTACTGTGTGCATGCATGTGTGTGTCTATCTATGCAGATGTGTATGTGAGTCCAATTGCCATGTGTGAATGTATGTTAGTGAGGAGAATAAATGTCTAAATATACTTCATAACCCATTCTTATGAAATTTAATTGTGAGTCAGAGAGAGAGAGAGAGAAAGACAGAAGCTGCTGTTACCACCAAAATAACAATTTCTTCCTATCTTGCATTTATTACAATTCTAGCAGAAACAGAATCCTTTATTTACAAGCATGTTTTTAGAGTTGTGTATATTTTACCCAGATAATGAAAAAAAAATGAAAGAAAAAGAAAAGCTGTAACTGCCTTCACTTATGCAGTAGCCATTCTCACTACTTATATTTATGTTTTGAAATATTATTTAATAATGAAACAGAATTTATAGTAACAATGTAGCAACTAAAAACAGGGCAATTCATTTCATTATCAAACAATGTAAAAAAATGTGTTGTTGCTGAGTTAGATGGAGTTAAATTATATAATGTAATATCCACTGAGGTTTTTAAAGTAAAGGCAATCACTCTACTTAATTAAGGCTTTTCATTTGGCTGTGTCTGGAATCACCTTAGTGATACTTTAAACTCTCACCTGATTCTAATTAGGCCCCCCTGAAACATTAACCTCACGTCTCACAATACACCTCATTAAAACACAGATAAGAGAGAGTGTATCATATTCTGTGGTGCATAAAAGGTAGCTGACTTAAAACTATGATAGTGCCAAATGAAAATTCTTTCTGGTATCTCAGCAAGTCAAGTACTAAAACACATCAGCAGTGTTTGACCCTTACCTGGTTAATAAAGCATTCTGCACTGCAGTTTCTTTTTGTCTATAACATAATTCTGCAAGTATGTGTTAAAGTATTGTCTATAGCATAGCCTTATTTAATTAGCTTGTTGCACTATGAAGAGTGAATTCATTTATATATTCATGTTTTTAATATATTTCAGATGGATTTTTTTTTCTTCATTTTAGCTGGAGTGATCACTAACAATCAGCTACTGCTGCATTCATCTACATGATTGAAGTCAGGTAAAAATAAGCTATTTTAATCCTAAGTAATGTTATCACAGAGCAGACCATTTAATTTCTCACATCATTATGCAAGGCATTAAAATGCAAGCATGTCTGAAAAAAGTACTCAAAGTATAGTAGTCAAGAGTGTGCCAATTAAGAAAAACTTTTGAATTGTAAAATTCCATTGTGCAGAACGCATGAGTTTGAACTTAAATGACCTCTTAAACCACTAAACACTTTTGTTCAAAGAAACATTTAAGGAACATAGATCTTGTAATAAAATCTTAGTGGATTAGATATAATTTGTTACAGAATGTACAATGCATGATACAATTTTATATAAAGAACATGCTATTTTCACGTATTTGGCAAAGCACTGTTTTTAATATTTGAAGATAATACTATCAGCACACAGATTATTTTGAAACCTATAAAATTTTAGCTGGAAATACTGGATTACTATATTTTAACTGTTCAAATCAGACACAAGAAAATAAGTTGAAGCATTTATGTAGCACTGTGCGTTTTAAGTACCAGCTTAAGAGAAATGCTTTCTTTTTGATAAATGTATTTTGAAATGATAGTGGCCTGTAAAATAATGTTAGGTAAATTGCATCATATTTTCATAGGTCTTAGAAAAATGCATTTTTATGACCTTTGCTGTGTCCTTATGTCAAGCTTCTGTCTCCTTTGTATAGCAAACTCTGCAATTCATAAGACTGTATATCACAATGTAAAGATGTTGGCCATCCCTTTACACGCTTATTAATTCTCTTCCTATAGTCCAAAGTTGTATTTTTGCTTAAAATTCCCTCCCAACTTGTGAAACTCAAAAACCCATGAATATTTTTAAGACTGTCCCACGTTTAAATAAAAATAAAAAATACATGTTGCAAAATAACTTTCCATTCACCAAATAGTACAAAGCTGTACTATTGTAATGTAAAGCATTTCTTAAAAGTTCTTTGCAAGGGTTGAATTTTACCCAAAACATCAAATTGGTATGAAGGATGCAATGCATGTAGAATGTGCCAGATGACAACATGAATATTGTCTGCAGATTCCAAGGAGTGGTATTTATAATTTAGGATTAATGTAGTTTAAATCTGATGAGTGAGTGATGACAACAGGTGGAGAGGTACTATAATGAAGAACATTTTTCATATATTATATATAGTTTGAGTATAAAATTTAAACTGAGTGACTTTTCAGAATTCATGACAGTAAGGAGAGTATAGATATGTGCATCCAATTTATTTATGACTGTGTGTGTGTGTGTGTGTGTGTGTGTGTGTGTGTGTGTCTTCTGTAATTAGAAGACTTGTACTTAATAAAAATTTTGGAAAGCTGCAGTTGATGATACATGTGTGTGGAGGGCATATGCAGGGGGTTTACAATACTTTGCAAAGTAGGACTGAAATACATTTGATCACTATTTATAGGATCATATGATCAAAGAAGATTACTAGGCTATCAACCCTGAGGTCATTTTAAGCCTAGCTGTTCAACTCAATGTAATACCTTAGAAGTACGAGTCAATATCCAAGATTACATTTAGTTGTAACTGCCCGTGTCCAGGATGGTTGCGGACACTATCCCCAGTAAGAATTTATGTTGCCTAATCCACTCGTTCAGGTTCCTCTTGAACAGTCTCATAGAGGTACTCTGTTTCACATGACTTGATAATCTGTTCCAAAGATGTGGCAGTTGGTGGGAGATAAATCTGTCCCTCCAGAATGTCCTATTTAAGTCGCAGACCATATTTAAGTCCATGGAATGGGTAGCCATAGACCCATTTAATTTATGGATATGCAGTAAGTCTATTATGTTTGGGTCTTACGTTGCACTGTAGGCCAGATAAAAGTCTCCCCTAAGAAGTCTATACGATACGGAGTATAGTGACAGGGACTTTAGTCGGTCCGTGTAAGGCACATGCTGGAGGCCCTTGATCTTCTTTGTTAGAAGCCTCTGAGGTCACTTTCTCTCTAATTGTTGCATGAGCTTAGTTTGGTATATATTGAATGGGGCATTATACTCAATTATGGGCTAGATAAGTGCAGAGTATAAGGGGGTTATTACTTCTCCTCTCGAGGCAATACCTTTACTAATCAAGTGAGCTACATGGAAAGCTTTCCTTACAACAGTAGACACATGATGGTCAAAGTTAAGGTTGCGGTCAAGCTGTGATCCCAGGGCCCTTACCACTTCATGGGTACTTAGGGTATTGTTGTTGATTTCATAGTGTCAAGGGACATTGTTTGTGCCAAAGGGACTGATGATGCATTTCTTGGACTATGACTAATACACCAGTCATTGGTTTGTGCAAGACCCTCTTGGAGTATACTGACATCATTTGGGGATTCAGTGATTGCACATAGTTTGCAGTCATCTTCAAATTTGGTCAGCCACAACCCTTGAGTTTTGACCTGAACCTCTGAGAATTATATACCAAACAGTAGGGGGCCCAGCACTGACCCCTGTGGCACCCCACTGGTAAAAGGTCTGCTGGTTGATGTGGAGTCACTACTCTGATAGTGTGTGTCCGGTATGTGAGCCGGTTGGCATCCCATCTTCCAACAAAGGGGTTGACATTCAGTTTGCTAAGATTTTTGGTAATGCCTGAATGTGGGATTCTGTGTGCCAGATCTGCCCTCATCAGTGGCCCTGGTCACACTTTCAAAGAAATCTTCCAGATTTAACAAGCAGAATCTGCCCTTCACAAAGCTGAATTGTATAGGATCCAGGGCTTGGAGGGCACCTATGTCTTTTTTTATGAAGTCCATCATAATAATAATACGTTCCATAGCCTTACAGATGAGGCTAGTCAGGCTTATGGGTTTGTAATTCCCCAGGTCTGTTGCTAGGCCACCTTTGTGGGGAATAACTGTAGCTGTTCCTTATTCCTCAGGAACAAAGTCTGTATGTATTACCTTATGTATTTATCATTAGTTTGGTACCAATCAGGCAGCTTAAGTGCACACAACAAGGTTCTATAATTAGTGAGCGTGTGTGTGTGTGTGTGTGTGTGTGTGTGTGTGTGTGTGTGTGTGTGTGTGTGTGTGTGTCTTTATTTAGAGAGGGCTAAATAAATTACCGTGGCCTATTGTTATTAACCAGTAAAGTGGCTCTAATTTCATATGTTCTTATGTATATAGTAGGCTAACAATCACCAGGGCCTTTATAAGCCTAGCTGCACAACCCAACTCAACTGTGTCCCATGTAATATTGACATCTATTTGGAGGAGTATGTTCATAGGTTCATAGAGTAGTACTAGGCTAACTGCCCTTACGAGCCATTTTAAGCCTAGCCAATTATCCCTTGGGAGACTCAAACCCTGTACCTTGTGTTTGTAAGGCAAACACCTTAACCATTAGGCCACCCTCCCAACTTAGTTAAGAGGTTGTTAAAGGTTTTATGGGGGGTATGTTAGATAGGGGAATATTTACTGTTGGCCTCTATCAGAAACATGGAGGCCAAACTGGAGTGAATTGTTTGATTTCTCACCCAATGGTCAATGTTACATTTCAGTGGGGTTAGGGATGGACTTTGTTTCACGTGGATGGGGAGCCTAATCCAGAGCATAGGGATCCTTTGAGACACATACCTGCCTTGCTAACATGTTCTGTTTGTGTTGCAAGCAAAGGTTAAATCCTTAGATCTAGTGTTTCTAGTGCTTTTTGTTTTGTGGATGTGCAAAGGTTCAGTCAAGGCCAGGGAAAGATCACCTCTCAGTAACCTGTAGGAGACTGAGTTCAGAGATAGGGCTTTAAGGTGATCTACATATGACAATGTGTTTATACCTTGGCATTCCAGGTGCTGCATATTCCTGGTCAGGTACATGTCAGAGGGTCCATTTTACTCTATGATGGAACTGATAAGGGCCTAGTAAAGGTGTACTATGATTTTTAGGACCTGGATGCCATACCCTTACTTATAAATTGGGTGACATAGAATGATTTGTTGGTCAATGTCTGTGAACTTGATGAGCCAGAGGCCCTAGACATTAGTCTTGACCTCCAAGAATTAGAAGCCAAACAGGAGTGTACCCATGACGGAGGTCTAAAGTACTCCTCTCGTTACTGGTCTCTTGGGGAAGTTTGTCTTACCGATACTGACTTCCTAGTTCCTATCTGAGAGCCATTTGTCAATCCAGCACATTATGTAGGGATTTATACCTACTTTGGTGAGTTTGTCAACAATACCTCAGTGGGGTATTTTATTAAATGCCTTAACCAGGTCTGGGTAGGTGGAACATACCATTTCATCCTCATCTATTGCCTTGATGACCCCTTCAATGAAGTCTACCAGGTTAAGTAGGCATGACCTTCCTCTGGCAAAATCAAACTGGGACAGGTCTAGTGTCTGTAGGTTGCCATTGTCTTTGTTGATCTTCTGTATGATAATTTGTTCCATGGCTTTGTATATTAGACTAGTCAAACTAATAGATCTGTACTTTCCAGGGTCAGTTGATGGTTTACCCTTGTAAAAAGGGATAACCATTGTAATCCTCCATGCACTTGGTGTAGCCTGTTGTAAAGATCTGTTTGAAAAGTGACTCATTAATGGGTATGGGATTGTCTGTGACGAAAATTATTGTGTTGGGGGGGGGGGGCTGCTGTGCATATAAAAGAATCAAGTTGGTCCTAATTTGCTTCAGTTTCTGTCACGGTCAGACCATGGCATTGTACAAAATAACTGGCTGACTTTTGCAGTCTGTGTAGGATGTGAGTAATAACTAATGATTATTGGCATGGTGCCATGAGTAGTGCTAATATCTCAGAGGAGATGGTCCTCTAGCTGAGTTTCAAGCTGTGATTTTCTGTGTGGACTATCTGTATAATATGTATTTCATCCTGGTGAAGTAGTCTCTTTTCCCAGACCATCAGCTTTATAATGTATTCTTGTTACCAATTGTGTTTTTTTTTCTTTTTCCTTTCAGATATTTAACCTCAGACGGGTACACAGAAATAAATTGTAATGATAGAAACATAGGTACTTTTGGCAGATAGGGTTTATATACCATTGCATGCATTTGTCTTATTATTTTATTGGGAAACAACACTTTTGTTAGCTTTGAATATTAAGCTATAGATACAACTTAGATTTCCTTGAAAGAGAAAAATAAGATAACATTGTTTTCCTTACTCCTCGTGATTTTTTTTTCTTGGATCAAAATATTGTAAAAATTAACAACAAAAATGTTTAAGATACATTTCATATCATCTAGATCCCTGTGTCTTCTAGGTTCTAGCAGCCAGCAGACTACCATCTTAGTTAAGTAACTTAACTCCACACATTTTACAATGGAGCCATTATCAGTTAGGGTGTGTTGAAAAGATGGGATAAAGCTAAAACGCAGAAGAAAGTATAAAAATATCAAGAGATAAAAGAAACCTATATGGATGATTTAGGGACACAATGTGGGAAAACAGAGAATGTGCACTGAGGAGGCAGAGGAGTACCAGTGTGCAACAGGGTCCCATGGAAACCTTTGGCTAGGAGTCTATTTCATCAAATGTCAGACTTGTTGACTATAATCAGAAATTTGTGGCATATATGGTCAATAAAATGAATATAATGAGTAGGTAATGATGCAGTCTGTGGATGACTGACTCCATTCATTGCTTGATCACAGGTAATGGCCATTTAGCTGCTGTAATAGCATCCCATTCTATTCCAGTTGACCCCACTAATTTAGATGCTTCCTTGCTTTGCCAGTCTCCATTTCAGTAACCCTGAAATGAATAAAAGTTAAGGAGGCATCTCCTATCTCTGACTGTGAATTAGCAAGGGTAGTGCAGCGGTTAGCATTGTTGCCTTACAGCATAGAGGTTCTGCAGTTCGATTCTTGGCTGGGATGCCTTCTGTGTGGAGTCTGCACATCCTCCCTGTGGTCATGTGGATTTCATCTGGGTGCTCCAGTTTCCTCACAAAGACATACTTTAGGTGGATTGGACACTCTAAATTGTCCCTAGGCGTGAGTGTGTGTGTGCCTTCTGTGGAAGGTTGGATGCTGGGCTGGCAACTCAACACTGTAAAACTCCACTGCCAATCATGAGTGGACAAGTGATCCACTGTGGCAACCCCTAACTGGGAAATGCCAGAAGAAGAATATCTCCAAAAAACAGGATCCCCGTCAAGCACCTCCCCATCACCAATTTTATTTTAACATGCTCTTAGCAATTTATCAGCTGTTCCCCATTCCTGATGTCCTGCAGTTATGTGGGTTTTCCTTGTATCAACTGTTTATTAGTTCAGCTTGGGAAGTTTAATAAGTGTGTTTCGGCTTGGATGGAAGACTATTCTCCAAGCATCATTTAACCAAACACTACCATCCAAAATCTCACTTAAGATCGCATGTTCCCATTCATCTACTATGAATTCAAAGGCTGATCAAATGCATATCAGTTTTAATATTCCCTGCAGAGGAATCTCCAATAGAATAGATGAATAATACCCTGACTAGAGCTCAGGCAAGTTGAGTCTGATTACTGGTTACTATGCTAGACCTAGTTGGAAGACAACATTGGCCATGCCCATTGGTGGGGCAGAGTGGATCAGGACACATAAACCTACAATTCCTTTGGGGACAGGCAGGGTCATGTTGCATGTTTTGGGTATGGAATGCCAGCTCACCAAGCCAGGATAATGGTAAATTTCATTAGCCAGCATATAATAAGGGAAGGAATTGTGAATCCTAAGAGAAGCTCACCCACCATCCCAGGTGATTGAAATAGACCCCAGGATTCAACAAGCCCTGCACGGTGTGCAGGAATAGTGCAAGAGCTGCTGCATGCAATATGGCTGATGAGCGAGCCAGGAATGAGGTCCCTGGACATGCACGAGAGCTTCAACATTATTCCTGCATGGACACAGCTCCTGTATGATAATTACTGCATTTGCAGGTGAGAACAATGCAAATGAGGTGAATTAGTGATCCAGGAAGCATGCAAGTGTCTGTGCAGGAATAGTGTAACCTGCATTAATGTATTCAGTTACTAACTGAATAGATTTCTGCAAATTACAAAATGGAGGCATGACAGCTTTAAAGAAAGCATGTATTCAATGTATTAGGCATGCCAATGGCCAAATATATGGCCATTGACATGGTAAATAGTTGTAAAATTATAAAAAATAACTTTTTTTTTTGGCTGATTTCAGCCGTTTAAACATAGGGCAGCAGTGCGCAAATGGGATCGGCCCGAAAAAAAAAAAAAAAGCTGGAAATATGCTTTCAAACCAAAATCAGCATTTTGCCATAATAGTCAATGACATGCAGAAGAAAACAATACCATTGAATAGTGGTTGCTAAGGGGGAACGCTGAGCGTCAGTCTTGTAACCATGTATTAGCAGTCAGTTTTGTGCAAATGAGGGGATTGATACTGAATCACAGATTTCCCCTCAGTGTTAGCTAGCACCCAAGGGTGTAAGTGCAGCAACACCATGATGCAAGCCTAAGAGGTAGATGACCTCATAAGGAGGAGTGTCATGCATGCCATAAGCTTATTGGAGCTCTGGGGCCCATGTTTGCCCTTAGCTAAGCACAGCTAAGGAAGGGTGTGTGTCTGAGGCTGCCTAGCAGTGTTTACATTGCCTTAACGGGTGTGGGTGCTGCACAAGGGTTTAAAAAAAAAAAACAGGAAATAGCAGCTCTGTTCACATCTGAGCACTGGGTATGTGCAGCGTGCCTCGGGGCTTAAACGGGAAGGCAATGGGAAGAGAAAACAGCAATAGGAAGACAATCAAGGAAAACTAGCATAGCTGCCAGGTGAAATGTATCAGAATCAGCCAATTACACAGGCAGCAGACCAGCCCAACACACTACTATAAACTATGCAAACACCTTTCACTCTGTTTTTTCCCACAAACTCTACATAATTGGTGTACACAGATGGGGAAATTTTACCAGACAAAACTAAGAAAATGATTGGGGCTGCTGTCACTCTCATACATCAATATGTGGAAGAGGCTGAGGGTGGTGAGGATGAGAATGCTGACAACCAACCCACAGTGAGGAGAAGGAGAAAAGTGTACAGACCCAGGGTAACCTACCAGGGGCTACATGAGCTGGAGGTAGTGGAGCACTATAGGGTGGACAGGGACATCCCACAGCAAATTGTTGAGCTGTGCCGGCCATGCCTCACACACAGAACCAACAGAGGGGAACCATTCACAGTGGATACCAAGGTATGTGTAGGCTTAAGAATACTAGCAACAGGTACCTTTCAAAGGCTAACTGGATATATCATGGGGATCTCACAGGCATCAGCATCCAGGGTACTCCACCAGTTCCTGGATACCATGTCAACACATGCCAGTGAGCACATATATTTCTCCAACATGCGTGAGGCGTTAACCAGCAATGTGCATCTCTTCCACCAAATGGCAGAATACTCTGAGGTAGTGGGTGCTATAGACTGCATGCACATACACATCAAAGCACCACCTGGCAAGTGGGGTAGGGTGTACATAAACTGCAAGGGCTTCCCCTCCATCAACTGCCAGGTCACGTGTGATGCCCAGGGCATTATAATGAATGTGTGTGCTGGCAGCCCTGGAACCTATCACGACTCCCACATCTGGCATATGACACAGCTGTACCACAGATTTGCCAGTGGGGACATCCCATATGGCCACCTAGTGGGGGATGCTGGTTATACACTAGAGCCATGGCTGATGACACCCATTAGAAAAGCACACACACCAGAACAAGAACTCCATAATGAGACATATGCACAAATGAGAATCATAATAGAATGTGTGTTTGGGATGCTGAAGTCACAGTTCTGGTGCCTGGACATACATGGTAGAGCCTTGCAGTACTCTCCAGCTACATGGACACAGATTTTCATTGTATGTGCCATGCTACACAACATGATCCTGCAGAAACAGCTGCAGTAGGAACAGCATGAGGCAGGGCCACAAAGCCCCCCACCATTGCCAAGGCCAGCACAGGCACAGAGTGACACGGAGGAGGAACAACCTGAGCCTGCCCATGTAGGCAGAAGAAGGCATGACAAGTATTCCCAGACTTTGGCAAAGAGGAAACGCATAGCACATACACTGACACAGTAGGAACCCAGAGAATGACACCTCTGTCTGACTCCCACATACAGTAAAAGGTATGCCAAACATGACACTATCTCTGCTTTACCATGTATAGGAAATGTACTATGTGCATCCAACATAGTCAGCCCTCCAGCACCATCCTCAGCACTGGCTCAGCCACAGGTAACTCACTCTTCCTATTAATTGCTGAATGGAGTAGTATGGGCTGCTAGTTGTAGCTATGGTATGGATGTGAGCATGCAAGGGAATCAGGTGGATGGATGGGATGGCAGCAGATAGTGGATATATTTGTATATCCAGCCCTGTCAAATGTAAAGTTGTATGTGACTGAGTGTTGTGTGTGTGTTCCCAGAGGAATGGTTTATGGCCCAATCACCCACACTGCACTTCCCATAGCCAATGTTAGCACTCATGCTGATGTCAGTCAACTTGAAATAACTCTCTGGCCAATTATCAGCTCCATGATCTCTGTGACACGTGCAATAACTGCATAATGCTATAGTATAACATACTAGTTAGGTAGGATTTCTAATCTCAGACATGGCAACAGTCAAACTCTGTGTGTTTGTGTTTGTCTGTGTAAAGATTAATGATTTTGAGGCCATTCACATTCACTACACCTCCCGTTGCCCTACCTTAGCAAGCCTGCTGATGTCAGTCACCTTGAAATAACCCCATAGGACAAGGGCTAGCCCAGGGCTAGCCCTCTAAGCTCCATAGTACGTGTGATAACTGTGTAATGATATAGTATAACATACTAATCAGGTAGGAGTTCTAATCCCAGACATGGCAACTGTGAAACTCGTGTGTGTGTGTGTGTGTGTGTGTGTGTGTGTGTGTGTGTGTGTGTGTGTGTGTGTGTGTACAGATTAATGATTTTGAGGCCACTCACAGTCAGTACACCTCCCGTTGCCCTACTTTAGCAAGCCTGCTGATGTCAGTCACCTTGAAATACCCATTTGGAGAAAGGCTAGCCTTGTAAGCTGAATGGCACATGCGATAACAATGAAATACTGTAGAGTAATATACTAGCCAGGTAGGAGTTCTAATCCCAGACATGGCAATTTTGTGTGTGTGTGTGTGTGTGTGTGTGTGTGTGTGTGTGTGTGTGTGTGTGTGTGTGTGTGTGTGTGTGTGTGTGTGTGTGTGTGTAGAGAGAGAGAGAGATTAATGATTTTGAGGCCATTCACAGTCACTACACCTCCCATTGCCCTACTTTAGAAAACCTGCTGATGTCAGTCACATTGAAATACCCCTTTGGATAAAGACCAGCCCTATAAGCTCCATGGTGCATGCCATAAATGTGGAACACTGTAGTAGCAGGTTTGAATCTCATCTATGGGAAGTGTTTGTGTATGTACATATGTATGTGTGTACCTCAAACATTTTGGTCCCATTTACAGCTTGACTTTAGCAGTCCTGTAGGTATTATCCACCTTACAAGTACTTGTTGCCAATCCTAAACCATGTCAGGTCAGTGGTGCATGTTGTAAATGCATAATGTAATGGTCTGTAAAGATTGATAGGTAGAGATTTGAACCTCACCCCTGGCAAATGTAAATGTGTGATTAGGATACAATTATTTTTGGGCTCTGTCACCCACTACATCACCCAATTCCTGTATTTACAGGGGCTGGTGATGCTCCTCACCTTAGACGTATCTTGGGATAACATCCATCCAATAAGCTCCGTGGTGCATGTGATAAATGCGCTACACCGTAGTAGCAATACATAGGTAGGGGTCTGAATCTCAGTTCTGGCAAGTGTGTGTGTGTGTCTGTCATCCGTATCCTGTGTGGAGGTTGCTGTGATTGTGTGATAACAGGATGCATTGTGGGGTGGGTTTTGCTAAATTATTATACTGAGGACCTACTATAAATCACAATGTCCATCTTACAAGGACAACAGATTTCAAACACCAGAAAGGCTGGTATAGACAATCCATAGCCCTACATGTGACATTATAGATCAGTGAACAATATAGGCAACCCTTGTATTACTCAGAGAACACTCTCCACCCATGTCTCATATATAAACACACTTGGCTAAGCAACAACTACTATATTGGTAGTTCCCTGCACATTGCCCACAGATAGTAACCACGGTGTGATTGCAGTGGACTACAGGTCTGTTGACCACAACAGTGCCACTGACATCAGAAAGTACTGTGATGTGTAACATCTCCTGACTGTGTGTTATCCAGCAAGTAAAAGCCCATGTGACCCTGTTCCATCCCTACAATAGGCAAATAAATGCTTACATTGGTCCTTTTGCTATGTTCCCTACTGGACGCCTGCAACAACTGTAGAGTCTGCAAATGTAATCCACAAAGGGAACATCATGCCTTATACACATGCCCTGTATGGACAGATGCCACTAACTCCACTGATACCTGTATCATGCTGTTAGTGTAGGTGCAAGAATGAACTCAGTTCCATACCCAGGTCTCCCAAAATGAGGTCAGGAATGCTATATCAGAAGATAACAATCTGTACACACAACATGCCCTAGAGACCTCAAGTATACTTCCACATGTCAAAGAACATGCATGTGGGACATGTGCACAACCCAGACACTGTCCATGTTATGGAATATAGCTCACATATATGGGAAGCAGTGCACATCACTGGCCACCCATAATAGTAACCCAGATGAGTGGATGGTGAATACAATACCCACCTGTGTAGACCACTCCGGGGACTACACCCCTGAAACACACTGGAGGCCATTGTCATGTGGCCTGATGCCATGCTATTCCCTTTGCCTAGCCTTGTACAGCCATCAGGCCCATTCACCTACTACACACCTGCAAAGCAAATAACCTATGCATCTCAGTACTGTCAAATCTCTGTGTGTGTGTGTGTGTGTGTGTGTGTGTGTGTGTGTGTGTGTGTGTGTGTGTGTGTGTGTGTGTGTGTGTGTGTGTAGGTTGGGGTTCTAATCTTGATCCTGCCAACTATGATGATGTGTGTGTTTCCCTGACTGACTGTGTGTGTGTCTCCACTGACACTTGCTTTTGCGGACATTCACATGTACTACACTTCCCTTATCCCTTCTTTAGCACTGTTGCTGATGTTACTCACCTTCAAAGATATCTTTGGACAGCTCTCCAACATATATGCTCTGTGGCGCATGCAATAACTGCATAACACTGTAATAGCAATACATAGTCAGGTAGGGGTTTGCAACTGAGGACTGTTAAGTGTGTGTTTGTGCATGTGTTATCAGTATCCTGTTGGGGTGAGTGTGTACTGACAGGATCCATTGCAGTGTGGGTTTTGCTACATAATTATATTGAGGACCTATATGTCCCATTGTGCACATTACAAGGCCAACAGTTTTCAAACACTGTAGAGGTTGTTGTAGACAATCCTCAGCCATAAATGTGTACAGCCATGTGCAATTACTATGTGACAGTATGGATTAGTAAGCAATATAGCCAGCTGTTATAATACCCAGATACCAGTCTCTACCCATGTGTCATAATCAAACACGCTTGGCTGTTAATCTCTTACACCCTTCCTTTCTTACTCTGTCTCTGTCTGTCTCTCTCTCTCTCTCTCTCTCTCTCTCTCATTCTCTCTCTCCCCCTCTCTGGTGGATGTGGAAAAGTACATCTGTTTTGCATAGGCAGCAGCTTGAGTTTTGTAAGGAATGCTCATGATCAGCTGATGGCCTGTGCACAAATTGCAGTCCCCCACTTGCTAATTGTATGTGGAACACCTGTGGTATCATTCCTATAGCCAATGGAAACACACTCCTATAACTAAGCACTTTATGTGGGTGTTGGCTCTTTTCCTTCACTGTGAGCAGGACTTCATGTTTGTGTTTGACAAACAGCATCACAGAGGGTAGTTGGAAATACCTCTTGCAACATACACTGTGAGGACAGGCCAGTAAACAGGAGGGGGATGTTCCAGACATGAGGCGAGAATGTAAGTATTGCTGTTCTACATTTGAAGTAATGGTTTAACAGGGTTTGTGTGGAGATGGCTTTTCTATTAGATTTAAGGTCTGGCATGACAGTGTTATGTGGTTCAGGAAACTCACCTGTAGGGCTGTCTGCAGACTGTCCAGAGTTTAGAGTCTTACATGTGCTGTGTTACTCACACATTTCCTATCTTTAGATATGCAGTAGCGTACTCTGATGACTGCAGTCAGTACATGGTGACATCCATGCGAGTTACTGACTTAATATCCGTCAGAAGTGATATGTCACAAAAAACCCTGTTAGACGAGGACATTTCTCAGATTAT
>NC_056742.1:198537431-198549931 GCF_019279795.1 Protopterus annectens
TGGATTCACTGACAAGGTAGTTATCACTGATAAACCCAGGTCTCTCAGATGTGTCTATGACTGTTATGTGTTTGTCAATGTGTATATGACAGTATGGCATACTATGTATTGTCCATTAACACCCAGTACATCCCCCATTACCATACTGTAAAAGGCCTGGTGATGTTCTTCACTTAACTAGAGACCCGGGACACACCTCATCCTAAAAGCTGTGTGGTTTATGCAGTTAAGGTCAAACACATTGGCAGCAATAAGTACCTAGGTAGGGGTTCTACTCTTAGTGAGGCCATGTAAGTCTGTGTGTATGTGAAGAGATCTACTTCAGTTTGGAGAATATACATGTCACAGGAGGTCATCTGTCTGAAAACTGACTGGCAAATTCTAAAATTTCAAAGGAATCATGTCATGGTAATTCATTCCATCAGAACTAGTAGTGGATGTGTAATTGCCCTCTTCCCAACTGTATAGCTGTACAGTGATACTGGAGTTGCTATATATAGTTGACTGTCAATGTTGTGGACACAGCCACCCTCATTGGGGATATTGTGTGTAACCCCACGCTTAGTGTGCTGTAATACTGTACAGTGTATGTTAACAGGTTAAGTAATCGTCACTTACACTATGTGCGGCTCTACACCACCCCACACCCTCCAAAGTGTAGTTCTGTGCCACCCACACCAGCACACCTATGTTTACCAATGCTTGGATTGCACTACATTTGGGAAGGGGACATATACTCTGCCAGTACCATTGACGATGACATTAAAGTAGAATACTGATTATTTATTTATGTGATGTTTTGCCTATTATGTCTTGGTGGAATTACATAGCCTAAAATGCATTCACTGCAAAATTAAGTACATCCATCTGTACAGTATTCTCTGTGTATTGCATCAACACCAAAGCCTGTGTTTGTGTGTGTGTGTGTGTGTGTGTGTGTGTGTGTGTGTGTGTGTGTGTGTGTGTGTGTGTGTGTGTGTGTTATACACAAGCATGTGGTGTGTGCTACCCAGTACACTTACCATATTCCACTGTAGAAGGGCAGCTGACATCAGCCACCATGACCTCACCTGTATACACCCCTCAGACCTATCAGCCATGTGGCACATGAAGTATCTCTTATACAGACCTGTTACTTGTGTTCAGCTGTACCCAGGATATGACACAGTCAACATGTCACCACAGTGCCATACCCCTTGTAGGAAACAACAGCAGACCAACATCCTGCTGACACATAGAGACCTACAACACAGACTGACTACATTATGGAGACCACTATCAGTCAGTGTTAATAACAGCTATAATGCATCATGGCTGGACAGCTACACACCCTGATGTTGAAGCATTAATCATTCTAGCTGAAAACACTTTCAGCAGCATTACATTGCTAAACATTAGGACATTCACCCTGTGCATCAGAACCATATCAGCATGTCCCTGCATTGATGGTATGGATGACAGGGATGTGGCACAGGTATCGTCGTATGCACAGGTTGTTTTGGCAGGTTTGCTAGAGGCCTAGGCTGAGCCGTTTGGTTGACATCATGTGACACCCCTGTATATCTTCCTGTCTGGTACCTTGCTGGTCATCTGGCTATGGCTGCTGCATTCAGACACACTTGCCATAGTCCCCATACTGACCTGTCCCATGACACCACCCACCAACTCTTCCTCATCTATGGCCACTGGTGATGGGGTATGTACAGGCAATGTGACTGTGTGCAGGGATGGGGTGGATAACACTGAGATGTCAACCGATGGCACAGCTTCAGCCCCTGATAACCCTGCCTGTGCCTCACCATACCTATCATCATTGTCGGAGTCTGTATGGACACTAACATCAGTTCACCTGCAGGAGGGACAAAGATATTACACAGACCTCTCATCACCCAACTGTCAACATTCATGACATATGGCACTCAACAGGATGCACTGCAGCTATACTCAATGCCTGTTACCAAAATTATACATCTCTGTGATGTATGAGTTGTGTTAGTAGGTGATGCCCCTTCCCCTGAAACACACTGCACCCATGTACACAGTATTGCTGTGCACCTGTTCAGCACCCTGCCATGTACTGTTCACTATACCTCACAAGTCTACACACAATTGTTGAATGTGTATATGTGTGGCAGTTATGTTTGCTCTGTCGATCACAACCCCTATGTGTTTGTCTGACACATACCTGGGTTGATACGAGGACAGATGTCAATAGTGAATGCCTGATGTCCGATTTGCAGATCTTGTCATTAGCAGTGCATGTATGAGCAATACAATCCAATTATACTGACAACCTCCAAAGCTTACTGTGGCTATGAGGAGTGTACAGACCCTTATTGAGATGACACAATAATGCATATGTTAACATTACACACACCTGATATGTGACATATGACCTGTGCAATCAAATGTAGTATCAAACAAATGTGTTAGTTCTGCAGATGTTGAGTGGGATGCATACAATATGTGGGTTGCATAAGTGTGCACACCTTTAACAAGATAGTTTGTTGCACCACCTGTTAAGTGAACAACAGCAGTCACTATTCCTGGAAGGTGTATACTAGCATGGCCTATCTCCACTTGCCATTATTTGATCACTCCGCCCTACAACATGTCCCCCAACTCTACCAGATTGCAAGGTCAGCTCATGTGTACAGCCCTTGGAGTGCACACAATGCCTTCATTATTTCTGTGGAGTCAGGGTTATGTCTGGCACAATGCATGACCTTGACTGTGTTCAGATACCGCCATTTTTAGTGAGCCTTGGGTGTATGCTTCAGTTCACAGTTGTGTTTCAGGATGCCACCCCTCCATATCCTCAGCCTTTTTGGAGATGCTTGACAACTAGAGGCCACATATGAGTGTCATTTTGCAGTGTCCCAAATTCAGAACACCATGTCTGCAGGCCTAGTTCCTACTAATGAACAGCAAATCTACAGGTGTATACTGGCACCAGCAAGGTACAGATGGGGATGGTGGGTCTAAGGTAGAGTGAGGTGTTGCTTGTGCAGCACATATATCTTTATTAATACTATCTGTAGGTTTCAGCTTTGGTCTCCATTACACATTGCAGCACATGCCTTTGGGAGACTTGATGTCAAGCATATGCTACCTGTAGAGAGCCCTGGATTATGTCTCCTGTGGAACAACTCTTCCATCTGATTACCCTAATCCATAGACCACACTTATGCAGAGGTAATTGCTGACACAGGCACTGCACAGGCAGTACTTGCTAGATATTCCTGCTAGCCACTCAATGTTGCTGCATGTGTCTGGGCAGCCTCTGTGACCAGTTTTCAATATATGTTGTCATCTGTCTTGGATGGGCATCTGTTTATTTTCTACACTAATGGTGTCCCATACTTCATTGTCACATACATGCTTGTTTGCACTGTTTGCCATGGTATATGCAATGGTAAGGTAAGGCTACGTCTCCTACTCCTGAGTGCTACCATTTGGATATGGGATCCAGTCCATGGTTTGTAAGATGTGCGCAAGCCACATCTGCCTCTGTTGCAGGTGAGTGGGCAAATGTCATGGACATAATTCTTGGACAGCAGACAATTGCGGTGCATACTCAAGACGAGTGAATACTGCAGTAACTCAAAAGCTGCTTTCACAATATATTATTTGGAGTGTGTGCACACATATGCTTCCATTGTTTTTTAAGTTATGTATTCCCCATATTTGTCGTCCTAATATAGGATTGCAAATTACACATTCATTGCTCTTGTTAGTATCACACTACTGGTTGCAGAAGTTGTGGAATGTCGTATTGTGATATGCCGCTGTGTAGATCTGTAACAGTTGCCATTGTAATACTGGTATATACACTCACTGTTGTAGCCACTGTATAAGGGTAATGTTTCAGAATGTCCCTACTGTAGGCCATTTGTCCCACCGTTATGTTCATCTCTGTCCACACATCTTGCACTGACAGGTTGTTAGTTTTACTGCAGGACTCTTACATACCCTTCAGATATGCCACCATGGTGACCACTGTGATGCAGTGCAGTTAACAGCAATAGTAAATGAACATGTACAACATGCATTATGGGTAGGTGTGTTAAATGTGTGCATGCCAAATGCCATGGCCATAACATGGCTGATGTATTGGCAAACCTAAACAAAAGACCTCCATACTCACCAGCTACAGGCTGCTACCCCAGAGGTATATCAGGGGGACCTACATAGTTTTGTGAGAGATGTGATGTCAATAGCCACACCTGTGGCATTGGTACAGGGTGGGAGCAGCATTTCAGTAAATCAACAGTACAAACGCACAATACTACAGATTATGCACATCTGATCATTACTACACTGCAGCAACTGACTATGTTATCTGATATATGCATGACGATACTTTACAGATGAGGATTGATAAGCAACAGTGGTCTACTAATGTGCCCTGGGGCCTTACCTGCATTCTCCTTGTCCATTGTGTGGTAGCACCCACCTCCACAATGCTATCTTCCGGTTCTTGAATTTGCTGGCAGGCGGGTGCCCCAAGGCTGGCAAGGAGCTCCTCCACATGTGTCAGTGGGGGCTGGATGGCATGACCCTCACCTGTGGCTAGCTGGTCCCTACTAACTACAGCAGCATGCTGATGGGCATGTCAGATGAGGTCAGTGCAACAGTGTCGCACCTGCTCATAACTGCTGGTATGCAGGCCGACATTGTTTACCCTGTGGACGAGCTCGTTCCACAGGACAGTCCTCTCCTGCAGATCATGGGGTATACATCCAAAGAGGGTTCCATGGTGATGCACCATGAAGTTGATGAGGATGTTATTCTCTTGTGGAGTGAATGCCGGCAGTCGCTGTCTTGACAGGGTACCTGAAAGACAAAAACAGGTAAAAAAGTCTGAGGACCTCATACTGCAAGGATATAATAGTTGGTAATTGACATCTCTCTCTCCACCCTGTTATATCTGCAAAACTAATCTGAACACACAGATCAATGGGTATGTTTACACCAAACCTACTGTTAGGACATTTATCCTGTGAAACAAATATTGAAATGAGTTTCTAGTCATGTTCCATGTAGAAATACTAACATTGGTGGCCCGCTGTTAACAATGTAACCTGCATGCCATTTTAATGGCTACTATGGTTCCATATATGCATGTGTTCTGTTTGCTATGCAACTGTTCCAAATCTGGTGTTTTGGGTTACTGGGAATATGTATGCATGCTGTTATAACTAATCCTGGATTGTGTTGACTATTACTACCCACATATGTTCTAAAACTGCAACACAATAGCATGTTTGGGTAGGCCATTCCCAGCAGAACCACCTCTCCCACCTCATCTGGCCATAGCACCAGGCCACAGCACATCTTGGACCCAACCTGGGACCTCATCGTCTGCTGGTCCTGCATTACCTTCAGGTGAAACCACCTCAGGGGATGGGGCCTGCCCCCCCCAGGAGCGTGCACAGACAGGATCCTGTAACCTGAAGTCAGGTCCAGGGTCTGGTGCATAGGAAGATCTGCAGAGAATTATGGGATCTGCTATACCACCTTGAGGCCCTTGTGACACATGTAGAGGTTCCATCTTCCCCTCCTGCTCAGCCCCCAGCACAGCCACCTTCAGGGCCGTAAAGGTGCAGTGGTGACTGCCAATGGGTGGGGACCTCAGTCCCACTGTTTCCATTTGGGGGCTCATGGGCTTCCAATTTCCAAACACCCCTCCCTATCCAAGGTGTTCACCCACTACATGTGTCATATACCACCCATGTATGTTGTCTTGTCTGTCATGTCTGTCTTCTGAACCAACCTTACCTCCTCATATATAACTACTATCCTTCCATAACATCCCACTCTCACTTTAACACAAAAGGGGCAATCTGTTCACAACCCAAATGTCACTCCATAAATAACTGTCCATTTTGCACCCACTTACAACTGTTTACAGGTGCCTAAATCACTCTGTATCCAACAGCCCTTGTTCTGGACAGCAAATACATTATCAGCCCTTGCAAGTGTGTAACTCAGGACCTTGGACACCATAGCCACATCAATTTACCAGTAAGCCATCTAAGCTGCAGATATGTGTGATGTGTTCTCACACATATCATGCAGCACAGTCATTCAACAGTAGGGGAAATGTATTGATATATATATATATATATATATATATATATATATATATATATATATATATTGTTCGGTATATATTTCTCGGAGGTACAGGCTAACATGGAAGGACTGTGACTGACCAAGTTCGCAGATGACTGCAAACTGGGCCCCATAATCAACTCTCCAGCCAACACAAGCATCCTACAAAAGGGCCTCATTGAAACAGACAACTGGTGCCAGAGCCATGGCCTCAAGCTAAATGACAAAAAGTGTATAGTCATCCCCTTTGGCAAAAACAAAGTGCCCACAAATTACCACATAGGTGTTAATCCATTAAGTACAGAAGAAGTAATTAGGGACCTGGGGACCCAAGTTGATAGCAATCTCTCATTTGACAACCACGTGGCCAAAGTGGTTAGAAAAACATTTTATACAACCCACCTAATCATGAAGGGATTCACATCTAGATCAGGGGAGGTCATCGTGCCTCTTTACTCATCCCTCATCAGGCCCATAATTGAGTACAATGCCCCTTTTGGGATGTACCTTACCAGACACCTGCAGCAACTGGAAAGACCCCAAAAGTACCTTACCAAGAGGATCAAAGGGCTCAAACAGATGCCATATGCTGCCCGGTTAAAGAAACTCCAGCTCTACTCAGTGGCATACCGCATGCTCAGAGGCGATCTGTGCCTGACGTATAAAGCCATGTCCAACCCAGAATTAATGGACATGCTGCACCTCATAAAATCCAAATCCCATCGAGCTACGCGCTCGAGAGACTTGAACCTCAGCACTGGAATAAATAGGACATGCTGGAGGGACAGATTCATAACCCAGAGGCTCCCTTCACTCTGGAATAAAATCCCAGTCCAAGTTAAGCAGAGTCCCTCGTTGACTCTCTTCAAGAGGAATCTTGATGAGGGGATGGGAGATAGTAGGTTTACCCCGGGTATCACTTCTGTGTCACTGTTAGACAGAGACACAGTATACTCACCTCGAAAAAGGGCATAGCAAAATTCATTTAAAATGGGTGGTGAAAGCCAAACACACTCTGGCTAGGCTTATAAATGCCCTAGGGCAGATAGCCTAGTATGAACTTAGGAACCTATATATATATATATATATATGTAGTGTAGTGTTATGTTCTTTGCAGTGTGTGTGGGTATATGTTTCATGCAATAATTCTCATTTGTAGGAATGAATCCAACACTGGCCATTTTAAAAGGTGACAAATGTAGGAATAATATGCTGTGCACCCTCTATATATACTCTTCTTATACATATCTATAAGTACTAATATCTTTATATGTGTGTATTTGTAAATACACACACATATATATATATATATATGTGTGTGTGTGTGTGTGTGTGTGTGTGTGTGTGTGTGTGTGTATATATATATATATATATATATATATATATATATATATATGTGTGTGTGTGTGTGTGTGTGTGTGTGTATGTAATGTGTATATATATATATATATATATATATATATATATATATATGTGTGTGTGTGTGTGTGTGTGTGTGTGTGTGTGTGTGTGTGTGTGTATATATATATATATATATATATATATATATATATATATATATATATATATATGTGCATGTATATGTATCATTGGAATGTTTATTGCTTCCACATTGTACATTACCTATGGTAGACTGACTGTTCTGCATTTGTTACAGATATCCTGACATTTTACAGCTGAGATGGGTTACTGTTAACCTGTTGTGGGTCTGTTGTGCAGAGTCCAGGGTTCAAGACTTGCAAGTGCTGGTTATTGTGTTGCAAGGCATATCCATTCATCTATGGATGAAGGGGAACTAGCAATAACTGTAAGAGATTCCTAATTTGGGCTCCTTCACCCACTTTAACAGTGTGTTTGGTCAGATGTTTTGCAGTGAGAGGTTGAGTGTGGTTCCAATGCGCAAATGCAATACACATTGATATATATATATATATATATATATAAATATATATATATATATATATATATATATATATATATATATATATATATATATATATATATATATCTACACACACACACACGTCTGTCTATATATATGTATATATATATATATATATATATATATATATATATATATATATATATATACATCTACATATATAAATACATTTTCCCTACTGTTGAATGACTGTGCTGTATGAAATGTTTGAGAAAACAGAAAACATCATAGTTATGTACAGGTGTAATGGTAAATCACTGCGTCTAAGGTGTGCAGGGTACTGGGTTTGAGACTTGCAAGGGCTGATTATTTTGTTGCTGGGCAGAACAATGGCTGTTCGATACAGAGTGACTAAGGCACTTTTAAGTAGTTGTAAGTGGGTTTGCGTGACGGCAAGCAATACTAACTTCCAGTTAAATATGCTTATCGACAGTTAGCCGTAAAAGTGCTTAATCTGTGTAGGCTTTGCTTAACTTTGCACAAACTGGCTGAAACCAACTTACTACTGCTTAAACCTGCTTACTCCCACTTATCCCAGCGCTAATTTCTTTAAAAGAAAATAAAAAGGGGTGATAGGAAAGTTGTGAAAAAGGGGGCATGCAGAGGGAAAGACAATAGGGAAAGTAGCTAGGTATGTGCAGGAAGGGTGTAGGGAAGTTCCATAGCTGTCCATTTCTTCTACAGCAACAGCTGTACAAATAAACTGAATTTGGAGGTAGATTTGGGCACTCAAAACCCTGAGAAAAAGGTTAGGACAACAATAACATGTCGTGAAGTCAATTAGACCAGATTACATGTCTCCAGTGGGCACGTGCAAAATGGACAGCTATGTATGGGGCGAGATTTTTTTTTTTTGGGAACAGATTGACCTTTTTTTTATTTAAGTTGAGAGTGGGATGTTGGGGAAGGATAGTAGGTATATTTGGAGAGGTAGGTTGGTTAGGAAGACAGACAAGACAGCATACAGAGGCAGTATATGACACATGTGGGGGTAATCAGCATGGACCGGGAGGGATGTTTGGAAGTCATAAGCCCAAGAGCCCCCAAATAGAAGGATTTGGACTGAGGTCCCCACCATGGGCAGTTATGACTGTAGCTTTACGGCCCCAAAGGTGGCTGTGCTGGGGGCTGGGTAGTTGGGGCAGGCTGACCCTCTTAATGTGGCACACAGCCCTCAAACTGGTGTTGCAGATCTTCAAACTCCCTGCATAGCTTGCTATGCACCAAGCCCCGGACCTGACTACAGGTGATAGTTTCCTGTCTGTGCCCTCTCCTGGGGGGAGCCCCATCCCCTGAGGTGGTTCTACCCTCAGGTGGTGCAGGACCAGCGGATGAGGAGGTCCCGGGGTGGGTCCCAGACATGCTGGAGCCCAGTGCCATGGCCAGAGGAGGTGGGAGAGGTGGGTATGTTGAGATCGGCCTTCCCAAACGTGCTATGGTGTTGCAGTTTTAAAGCATACATGGGTTAGTAATAGTGAACACAATCCAGGATTTGTTATAACAGCATGCATAGTTATTCCCATTAACCCAAAACACAAGATTTGTAACAGTTGCATGGCAAACAGGACACATGCATATATGGAACCACAGTGGCCATTACAACAGCATGCAGGTTACATTGATTGCAACAGGCCACCAATGATAGTATTTCAACATGGAACATTAATAGAAACACATTTCAATATTTATTGAACAATAGGACATATGTCCCAACATTAGGTTTGGTGTAAACATACCCACTGATTTGTGTATTTAGGTTATTGTTGCAGATATGGTGTGTGTGTGTGGGGGGGGGGGGGGGTTCAGTTAGCAACTTATATATCCTTGTAGTTCTCACAACTTTAATGTTCACTGCTGTAATCATCAAGGTACAGGTATTATTACACTACCCTATGGCCTTGGTTTGGCCAGTGGTGAGTTTGTAAACAAGTGCATACTTCAACTGTGTTATAGTTAAATTCTACACCTCTTACCTGGTATACCTGTGGAGGGAATGTTTGTTAACACTACCTGGCCATTTCTGCACATATCCCCAGATTCCAAGTTAATATTATGCACATACCTCTCAATCTCTTATTGCACACACTCTGGTCAAAGCTTGACAACATGGGGGTGGAAATGGGACATGTTTTGAATATTGCTCTTCTGTCCCCTGAAGTGCCTGTGCCAACCTCTGCTCCTCCTCCAGACCCCCCTCTTAAGAAGAAGTGCAAGAGGAAGCGCATTGACTCCCCCGAGTCTGTCACTTCTGATACAGACTTAGATGATTCAGAAGGGTCCCCAAGATCCCCCTCTGAAGATGTTTCCTTCTTGGACATCCTAGAAATGCTTAAGCAGAGAGAGAACTGGAATCCCTTAGCCCCTACCGAAGATGAGTCTGTATTTCTGGATGCTTTTGGTTCCTGACCTTCCACCTCCTTATTTTCTCTGCCTTTTGATCTACTTATGGCAGTGGTGGCTTGAAAGGCTTGGTAATGTCCTGATACAGTGGAACCAGTACCGAGGAGACCTGGTAAATTAATCACAGCACCCCAGGATAAGCAATTCCTTACTAAAGGTGTTCCTGTTGATGCCATGGTGGTAGCAGCACCCACCAAAAAAGAGTTAGCGGAGACCTCTTCATCTGTTCATCCTCCTAACAAGGAGTCTAGGATGATGGACAGATATGGGAAGTGAATGTTTCCTTCAGCGACCTTCTCTATGAGGTTACTGAATTACTTATGTCATTTTACCCGGCTTCAGAGGGATCTCCTTAAAGAGCTTGGAGATACCCTTCAAGGTCCATCAGCTGAGGGAGCTCAAGCTAAAGTAGCTTCCCAGCTGGTGACGCTTAATTCTGTAGTTAACTCCTCCATGAGGCTCATTTCCTATGCAGCCGATGGTGCAAGTAGAACTGCAGGTATGGGTGTGGCCCTTAGGAGGCATGCATGGATGCGGCTGTGTAACTTTGCGGAACCCTTTCGAGCATCCTTCACCAACACCCCCTTTGATGGTTCTTTTCTTTTTGGACCACAGGTGAAAGACACTTTGACTAGGTATGAGCAAGAAGGCAAGACTCTCTCTGCCGTGGGAGTCCATTTTTCCACTCCCTTTAGACCTTAGACCTTACCCCAAAGGTCAGAGGAGTGGCAAGATGTGGTTCTGAAAATCCCAGGGAGCTTTGCCTGACACACGTAGCGATTTTTCCTCCAGAGGCAGAGGGGGAAACAATAATAACAGATGCCGCCCTCATGGCAGAAGGGGTCCGCAGAACCAGGGCAACAGAGAATCCTTCTCTGATAAGTAATTTCAGCATCCCTGAAGGGTTGCCTGGCTGCTCACCTCTGGAGGCAGTCGGGGGAAGACTTTCACTGTACCCAAAAGCCTGGCAAAATTTAACACAAGACAGATGGGTATGGTCCATTATATCCAAAGGTTACAAAATTCCCACCCCCACTTACCGTCAAAGAAATCCTTTCCAGATATTCCACCCAATCTGAAGAACCAAGCAGTAACAGAAGTTTCAAAACTGCTAGGAAAAAAGAGTCATCCAGGAAGTCCCGGCAGACCAGCACGGATCCTAAACTTACTCAAGGTTCTTTTTGGTACAAAAAAGACAGGGAGCTGGGGAACGATTCTGAATCTCAGCAGACTAAACAGGTCTGTACAAAGAACAAAGTTACGGGTGGTCATGCTACAGTCCATTCTACCCTTTCTGGGTCAGGACAATTGGATGTGCTCAATAGATCTTCAGGATGCGTGCTACCATATCAAGGTGGACAGGCGCTCCAGGAGATTTCTTCGCTTTTGGCTGGGAGCCAGTCATTATCAGTTCAGAGCTCTGTCTTTTGGTCTCACCACAGCCCCCAAATATATGGCAGTGGTCACGGCTTACCTGAGACGTCGAGGATTTCAGGTGTTTCCATATCTAGATGACTGGCTCCTCACTGCTACTACCAGGCATCAACTCCTACAAGCCAGGGACTACACAATCACAATCTGCTCCCAGCTAGGCATTACAATAAACTTTGAAAAATCTGCCTTGTTGCCCTGTCAATCTATTACTTACAAAGGAGCAGACTTAGACACAAGGAACATGTTTGCAAGGCTACCGCTAGAAAGGGTGTCTACAATTCGTCAGCAAGTACAGATTCTAATGCAGAGCAAAAGGATACAAGTCAGGTTCATCCTTCAAACTCTGGGTTCCATGGCAGCAGCCATTCTTCTAATCCCACTGGCCCGCTTTCATATGAGGATCCTTCAGTGGCTTCTGTTCACACAGTGGTCTTTCCAAGAGCTGCCCATGTCTCACATGATCCTGATTACAAAAGCATGCAAAAGGCACCTTCCGTGGGGGATGGTCTCCCCACTAGTGACTCAGGGCAGACCCTTCATTCAGCCCCCTC
Source organism: Protopterus annectens (assembly GCF_019279795.1). NCBI lineage: Eukaryota > Metazoa > Chordata > Ceratodontiformes > Protopteridae > Protopterus > Protopterus annectens. Next base: position 198,549,876 of record NC_056742.1, read on the forward strand.
CGGTAGCCACAGTGACCACAGACACCTCCCTAATAGGGTGGGGGGGGCATTATATG
>NC_056742.1:198554931-198582431 GCF_019279795.1 Protopterus annectens
GTGGGGGGGGGGGGATTTCAGTTAGCAACTTATATATCCTTGTAGTTCTCACAACTTTAATGTTCACTGCTGTAATTATCAAGGTACAGGTATTATTACACTACCCTATGGCCTTGGTTTGGCCACTGGTGAGTTTGTAAACAAGTGCATACTTCAACTGTGTTATAGTTAAATTCTACACCTCTTACCTGGTATACCTGTGGAGGGAATGTTTGTTAACACTACCTGGCCATTTCTGCACATATCCCCAGATTCCAAGTTAATATTATGCACATACCTCTCAATCTCTTATTGCACACACTCTGGTCAAAGCTTGACAACATGGGGTGGAAATGGGACATGTTTTGAATATTGCTCTCATAAACTTGGAGGGCTGATAGAGTGACAGGATTTGTTTTCACATACATTTTCTGAAGGTTTTGAGGTCTGAAAATCAAATGTATGTCATTATCTGCTGTCTACTAATCTGAGATCATCCCACTGATTTTCCACGGGGAAAGGAGAACAGGCATAAAATATGAGCCAATTATCTGGACATTCTGAAAGGATGTGTACGGTTGAAAGGTATGATTATGCATACAGCTTACTACCACTCCCAGGATTCAAACCATGGCTATGTCTGCTAAAAGTACAACAGTTTAAGTCACAGTAGAGTGTGCTGTTTGGATATTGCTGTCTATCTTGTCAGTGTTTTCTGTCTAAGTCTCTCGTGGTTGTACAATCTGACCCTGTAATTACAACAGTCTTATACAGATATTCCTACATCTTTTTATTATTGAGCACAGTGTGGGTAACAGTAGTTAATACAACATTACTATTCAGAGAATGCAACACTAAAAATCCCATGCAATACCAGAATAAACACTACCATTCCAGGATTCAATCTTTATTGGCAGGCACTGTTTTTTTATCTGACAGACCTGTGGAGGGAATGTTTGTTAACACTACCTGAATGTTTCCACATATATTCCCAGATTCCGAGTTAATATTATGCACACACCTCTCAATCTGTTAATGCAATCAGTAAAATAAAATGTTCAGTGCTCCAGCCAAAGTCTTACCAAACCAAAATAGAATAGCAGCAAGGAACAAAATGAATGGCAAGACACTGCTATGGAAAAATCTTCTTTAATAAAACGATAAAATCCAGCTGGTGATGCTTTCGGGTACAACAACCCTTCATCAGACAATGAAATAAAAGAAACTCCACAATTTAAATCTTAAAGCAACCAATCAACATTCAATACACTACCCGCCTTTTTTGTAAGGCGGGTTTTAAAGGCACAACCTCATTTAGACCTGGATATCTATGTGATGATAATGTAATAATCCATTTTGTCTCAAGTGTTTCTGTAAGTAATTTGATGTCTCCCCCTCTAATACCTAATTTCACATTAACAATTGCTTTAAACAAAAATGTATGTGTTGGATTCTCTACCAAATGTCTATACAGGGCATTATGCTGGTCCTTATTCCTAATGGAGCTTAGATGTTGCAGTATCCTCACCTTCAGCATATTATTTGTCATCCCAACATAAAATACCGAACATTGTGAACACTCAGCTAGGTACACCACATTAGCTGTTCTACATGTGGCTCTTGCCTTAAACTGAAAATGTTGGCCATTCACTGGGTGTACAAAAGTGGAGATCTTATTAATACTGTTGCAGGCCTTACACATACCACATGGTACTGTTCCTGGTCTATCCATAAAGGGTCTCTGTGCAGATACAGATTTTTCTCTACAAAGCAAATCCTTCAGATTTGTATTACGTCTATATCCAAAGTTCGGTCTAGGACCCAACAAATCATGTAACCTGGCATCACTCCTCAGTATATTCCAATTTTTACCAACTATACTTTTTATATTGTTGATGTTACTACTATATGTAAAGTATAGCCTAATATCATTGGATCTCCTATATTGCTGTGAGGTGTCCTCTCCAGCCCTACTTTGTCTCAGCCAGGGTTTATATCTGCTAGTTCTTTTCTTCGAGCTGGAATCTACTACTCTATTCACCATGTTCTCATTATAACCTCTCAAATTAAAGCATGTCTTCAACCCCTCTATCTCTCTCTTATACTGTTCATCTTCCAGGCACAGCCTAGATGTTCTGCATACCTGGCCTTGTACTATATTGGGAAACATGAATCTGGGGTGCATGCTATCGAAAGATAGTAGATGATTCTTCCAGCAATCTTTCCTAAATAAACTAGATGAAAATCCTAGCTGGGTACGTTCTATCCTTACATCTAGAAAATCTATCTGTACTTTGGAGTGTGTTAAAGTAAACCTAAAGAATGTAGTCGTGGAATGAAGGTATTCTATAAATCTATATAACATATCTTCAGTGCCCTGCCAAAATATAAAAACATCATCCACAAAACGCGTGTAGGCACCTATATACTGCATCCAATCTTTATTATTAAATATAACCTCCCTCTCCCAAAAGAAAAGGACCAAATTAGCATAAGTATTGGCACAGGGGGTGCCCATGGCTACCCCCTGTGCCTGCCTATAAGTTTGTTTACCCCCTATGAATACATTATTCTCCAGGACTAAAGATAATAAGGTAGTAACCAATTTCACTTTATACAGTTCCTCACCCATATCTAATAGAACCTGTTCTATAGCTTGTATGCCATAACTGTTACTAATCAGAGTAAAAAGGCTTTGAACATCAAGAGTAACCATTATTGTATGATTATATTCTGTCTTTTGTTCGAATTCACTCACTACTTGCAAAAAACCTCTAGTGTCCTTCAATATAGTTGATATTCTTTCTACAAATGGTCTTAAGGTGAATTCAAGCCATATAGATATGTTTTCAGTGACCCACCCTCGACCCGAAACAATGGGTCTAAGGGGTGGGTCACTAGTATTTGTATCTTGGGTAGAGCCTTGAATATGGGAGTGGTTGCCTTTTCAACCATCAAAAACCTTAATAAATCATCTTCAATCATCATCTCAAAGTTTAGCTTCTTTAGTTCTTTATGTACCCCCTCAATTATTCTTACTATTGTAGTTGGATTAATAGGAATATAGGTAGCTTTATCAGACAACAAAGCTTGCAATTTATAATTATACTCCTCTGTATCCAGTACCACAACCGCCCCACCTTTGTCTGCCTTCTTTATGACAATGTCCTGCTTGTTAGACAATGACCTCAATGCTGCCTTAACAATGCTGCCTTAATTAACAACATTTGCAGATGATTTTAAAGAGAGCGACCACCTTACTAAACTTAATGCTTTGCAATGTGACCTCATGGATAACAACGAGAGGTTACGGGGTCACAAAATAAGTAAGCTCAAACGAGACTTTGAGGATTTCTCGTCAGGCAATATTTTTGTCTGGCTGAGAAACAAGGGGTCTTTGCCCACTGCTCACGTAAGCGCATCCGGTAAAGCAGTTAGACGACAGCATGGAGGAAGTACAGGAAGGGAGCGTAAGGAATCAACTATCGTAGAAGCAATACAAACAACTCCTGAGGTATTGACAACATCACAAGTTGAACTATTAAGTAAAAGGGGATGACCTACAGGGTAGTTCATCCGTTAATAAACATGCACTCAAGGAAAATTTGTCTGCACAAGCTGAGGAATCTGTTTCTACGGTGCTAGCAACGAGTACTTCAACGGAGCCTCTATCGGAAGAATTTAAAGAGCAGGGAGCATGACCTAAATTGTTGCAAGGGCGGCAACATTTTTTCGAGAGGTTACCAGCTCCGGTGAAAAAACGAGGAGCTTGGAAGAGGTCATTGAGCGAGGGGAGAGATCCCAACAAGAGGCAGAAGGTCCTGGACTGACTGATTATAGTTCTACTGGTATGGTACACAATTTATCATCGCATATTTTAAGTGAGGATGAACTATTTGTTCTAAACAAAGGCTTGACTTTTGTGCCTGGGAGGGCCAGCGTTTTTAATGAAATTATTATGGATATTATGTTGTTTTGTAGGGGTCTGGCGCTTAAATGTATATACAACAATGATACTAATAATTTAGCTGATGCAAATGTTGTTAATACTTTGAAAAAACCTAGTACTTATGTACAGCCATTCACCCCAGCGATGAACCTGTTTGTTAATAGCTGTGAGAGAGATTTGTTGAGCTACTTTAAAAAAGGGGAATTCAACAAGTTTTTTAATCTTACTAGAGAACAACAGGCAGCATTGAGGTCATTGTCTAACAAGCAGGACATTGTCATAAAGAATCCAACTACAATAGTAAGAATAATTGAGGGGGTACATAAAGAACTAAAGAAGCTAAACTTTGAGATGATGATTGAAGATGATTTATTAAGGTTTTTGATGGTTGAAAAGGCAACCACTCCCATATTCAAGGCTCTGCAGTGACCCACCCCTTAGACCCATTGTTTCGGGTCGAGGGTGGGTCACTGTATCTATATGGCTTGAATTCACCTTAAGACCATTTGTAGAAAGAATATCAACTATATTGAAGGACACTAGAGGTTTTTTGCAAGTAGTGAGTGAATTCGAACAAAAGACAGAATATAATCATACAATAATGTTTACTCTTGATGTTCAAAGCCTTTTACTCTGATTAGTAACAGTTATGGCATACAAGCTATAGAACAGGTTCTATTAGATATGGGTGAGGAACTGTATAAAGTGAATTGGTTACTACCTTATTATCTTTAGTCCTGGAGAATAATGTATTCATGGGTAAACAAACTTATAGGCAGGCACAGGTAGCCATGGGCTTTTGGGAGGTTATATTTAATAATAAAGATTGGATGCAGTATATAGGAGCCTACGCATTTTGTGGATGATGTTTTATATTTTGGCAGGGCACTGAAGATATGTTATATAGATTTATAGAATACCTTCATTCCGACTACATTCTTTAGGTTTACTTTATCACACTCCAAAGTACAGATAGATTTTCTAGATGTAAGGATAGAACGCCAGCTAGGATTTTCATCTAGTTTATTTAGGAAAGATTGCTGGAAGAATCATCTACTATCTTTCGATAGCATGCACCCCAGATTCATGTTTCCCAATATAGTACAAGGCCAGGTATGCAGAACATCTAGGCTGTGCCTGGAAGATGAACAGTATAAGAGAGAGATAGAGGGGTTGAAGACATGCTTTAATTTGAGAGGTTATAATGAGAACATGGTGAATAGAGTAGTAGATTCCAGCTCGAAGAAAAGAACTAGCAGATATAAACCCTGGCTGAGACAAAGTAGGGCTGGATAGGACACCTCACAGCAATATAGGAGATCCAATGATATTAGGCTATACTTTACACATAGTAGTAACATCAACTATATAAAAAGTATAGTTGGTAAAAATTGGAATATACTGAGGAGTGATGCCAGGTTACATGATTTGTTGGGTCCTAGACCGAACTTTGGATATAGACGTAATACAAATCTGAAGGATTTGCTTGGTAGAGAAATATCTGTATCTACACAGAGACCCTTTATGGATAGACCAGGAACAGTACCATGTGGTATGTGTAAGGCCTGCAACAGTATTAATAAGATCTCCACTTTTGTACACCCAGTGAATGGCCAACATTTTCAGTTTAAGGCAAGAGCCACATGTAGAACAGCTAATGTGGTGTACCTAGCTGAGTGTTCACAATGTTTGGGATGACAAATAATATGCTGAAGGTGAGGATACTGCAACATCTAAGCTCCATTAGGAATAAGGACCAGCATAATGCCCTGTATAGACATTTGGTAGAGAATCCAACACATACATTTTTGTTTAAAGCAATTGTTAATGTGAAATTAGGCATTAGAGGGGGAGACATCAAATTACTTACAGAAACACTTGAGACAAAATGGATTATTACATTATCATCACATAGATATCCAGGTCTAAATGAGGTTGTGTAGTGTATTGAATGTTGATTGGTTGCTTTAAGATTTAAATTGTGGAGTTTCTTTTATTTCATTGTCTGATGAAGGGTTGTTGTACCCGAAAGCACTCACCAGTTAGATTTTATCGTTTTATTAAAGAAGACTTTTCCATAGCAGTGTCTTGCCATTCATTTTGTTCCAATCTGTTCATGCACACACTCTGGTCGTAGTTTAACAACATGGGGGTAGAAGTGGGCCATAATTTGAATATTGCTCTCATAAACTTTTGGTGAGTTGCTAGAATGACAGGTTTGTTTTCATATACATTTTATGACGGCTTTGAGGTCTGAAAATCAGATGTTTGTCATTATTTGCTGCCTAAAATTCTGAGATCACCCCACTGATTTGTCAGGGGGACAGGGTAACCTGCAGAAAATATGTGCCAATTATCTTGACATTCTGAACAGATCTGTACAGTTGTGAGGTATGATTATGCATATAGCTTACTACCACTTCCAGGATTTGAGCCATGGCTGTATCTGCTAAAAATACAACAATTTAAGTCACAATAGAGTGTGCTATTTGGATATTGCTGTCTATCTCTTCACTGTTTTCTCTCTAAGTCTCTCTTGGTTGTACAATCTGACCTTGTAATTACAACAGTCTTATACAGACATTCCTAGACATTTTTATTATGTAGCACAGTGTGGGTAACAGTGGTTAATATAACATTACTATTCAGAGAATGCAACACTAAAAATGCCATACAATACCAGAGTAAAATCAACCAGTCCAGGATTTAGAGCTTTATTGCCAGGTAGTTACAGTTTTATTTAAATACGACCTATATGGACTATTACTGTCATATTGTTTGGTTTATTCAGTACAACCCAAACATAAAACAGTTTTTATACTGACAGCTGACTTTCTACTACTTTTATATTTATTTGGTATTACTACTACAAGCAGGATTGTTACTCACCAGCCTCGCGATGCAGCCTTTGCAGCCTACTCGCATGGGCTTCTTGATTCACAGCCTGCTCAGCTGCAGCTGTAAGAGAAATAGAGAAATATTTAGCCATACCTATCCATCGTATAGACAGGCTGGACATTATTAAATAGTTACTGGTATGAGTACTTACACACTGCTGGGACATCACCCCTCTGCCTTGATTCTTGGATCCACTGATCCAAGAACTCCCTTTTCTTCTGTTTCAAGTCAGCATAGTGGTACCTGACCTGATCACCAGTCCGAGGGATACCAGTGGCACTGGTGAAGTCATGGGCAAGATGGTCCCAGGCTTTCGCTTTATATTGGGAGACTTGGTACTGGCTCTGCAGCAATCTCTCATCATGGTTTTTACCAGGAGTCCTACCATGGCCTTGGACTCCTGGATGCCCCAGCACTGTGCCCGGAAGCACAGTCCCTCTCTGCCTCCAGCCATGCTTCCTACAGTGGGAAGCTGCAACCATTTATGAGCTGTATTCCCACCTGTGGGGTTTAAATACTGACAATTTCCCACTCTTTGCCGTGATTGGACAGTTTTGAATATGCTGAGCTAAGCTAATCAACGGGTGATCCTGCTTTAGCTAAGGTTGGCATTGCTTAAAGGGACAGGTTCAGCACTGCTTACCAATGGGCAAATCCACATAGCTGGACTACTCATTGCTTAGCAGTCATATTAACACAATGCTTACACCTAGTAAGCAGAGCTGTGCAATGCTTAGCATTGATTATTTTTCATTTTATAGACTATCTGCTGTATAGCATTGATTCATCATTCATTACATATTATAAATTTGTTTACTGTTCCTGATATCCCCCAATGTGCCTTCATTACTTTTATTCATGTGTGACTATACTGTACCGGGCACTTGTGTTTATATGGGGATTTCACAACTTTATTACAGTAGCACCTCACATCTGGACCTAATGCAGTACTCCGGTTAACAAATATATGTTATTTAATAGGTACTACAAAAAAAATGTTTTTGCACTGCTGTTGTATTTAAAATGTGAATTGGTTACAGTGGGGATTGGACCAGGAATGGCTGCTGGCAAAGCATATGCTCTAACCACTACACTATTGCAATAATGCCTGTGTTGGATGTCTCTTGCTATTTAACTTCTTGTGCTGTTTAAGCTGGACTAAGCATAGCTAAGCAACAGGTACACACACACAGCTACACTTAAACTTTATCGCATTTATAATAAAAAAAAAGTCTTGTTGTCTTATTTTATCTATACCCTTCAGAATATCCCTGCTAATTCTAAACCTGTTATTTTATCAGCTTTCTGCTTCATGGTGAGCATACCTCTCAACCTCTTGGAGCAAAAACTGTGGACAAACTCTGAAATGATGGGGAGACAAATAGAGGGACAGATTTTAAATATTGCTCTTACAAACTTTGACAGTTGATGAAAGGTCTTTCATTAGCATGGATTTTCAGATGGATGTGGAGTCTTTTCAACTCAAATGGTTGTCCTTATTTAATGACTTCAATCCTCAGCTATTTTCCAGAAAGGTACAGATTTTAGGAGGAACACACCAAAAATATGAGACAAAACTGTGAACATTTTGCAAAAATCTGTACAGTTGAGAGGTATATACTCCTGACATGTTGGGGTGTTATCGTTCATTTTAATTGTCAAAAGTCAGTTCTGGAGTGCAGGGGCATGTGTGTCGTGAGTGCTCTGCTCTCAGACTCATCCTCTGCACTCATGCACGGCTCCTTGTAAGTTTAACAGCACAGGCAGCATGCCTTCATGAATATGCAAGGCATGTTGCCGTGCTGTACAGGAGCAGTCCCTGCCATGCAGGAATAACTTATTCCTGCATGACTGCTTGCTGAATCCTAGGGAGAGTGTTGTCATTACTGGGATGTTGGTAGGGGACCAAGTAACCCTCATGGCTTCCTGTATGATGACTGCACCAGACGACTATCATCTCCACACTGTACTGGTATAAGTTCCTCTTTGTACAGCAAAAACAGAATGTAATTACATCACTTTTAACTTTTTCTATACAAATGGGTTATTTTACAGCTCAATAAAAAAACTAAATACTTTTGTTTCTTTACTTGCCTCTTCTTCACAGTCCCACAGTAAATAAATCAGTTCAAACATAAAAATATTGTTAAAGGTCTAGCACACATCCTGCTCATAACAGCACACTACTCACCCTTTCGTGGTCACACTCATTTCCTAGCATAGCTTCCTTTGGTCTTCTGCAGGTACAGTTCCTGAAAACAATACAAGTTTCAAATAAATCTTTCCTCTGAAGCAGCTTAGAGAGAACACAGTAGCTTCTAAAGGGCACACTTTTCAGTAGTTAACTTCATTCCTCTTCAAGAACTTCCACATAAACAGCTCAATAGTTACTCTTCTTTTTACTCTGAATACTAATATTAACTTCACTTCAGAACTTATACTCGAAGACTTCATTTCTTCCCCTAAGCAAGCTTCTTGACTCACTTTTAAACTTAGAGATAAATAGACAGAACCCACCATTTGCAGAAGCTTACTGGCTCTGAACTTTTCTCACTAACTCTGGAAATCTGAAATGCACTGAAATGTACTCCTTCCTAACTCTTTTTTAAATTGTGAGTGTGGGTGTGGCATTCATATCGTCCTAAGCTATCCACTTCTTAGTTAATTCTTTCCTACCCAGTAACTACATTACAGGAAGAAAGAACATGCAGAGTTCCACTGGGCAAGGCTCTTTGTGCTAGCACAACTTTGCACACTCACATAAAACCCAGTATTTTTTAATAGTCAGAAATGCTCACTAACTTTTATTTTCATTTCCTGGAGGAAAGCCATTGTTCTGGTCACCATCAGGGCTCTTTCTGGTTAAGGAGCTAACTCCTCTCAATATCGCTGAAGTCAGCACCAGTGTCACCATGGAAGGCCCTTCCTTGCCTTCCCCAGTGCATGCATCCATGCATTCTTATACAGACATGCTGCAGAGGGCTACTATTGCCACCTTAGCAGAGAGAAGACAATGTCCACAATCTGTAGTCATAATCATGATCTGCAGGCCTCTGCTTGTATGTGGTGACTGATTGACCAGAACCACTATTCCCTCCCTTGCTCAGGATTTGTGACCTGGCATTAGCCACTCACTCTCTCCTCCCATCTTCCTCTGTCCCCTCACCACCAGCGTTTCCAGCACCTGAGCAATTAATTGATTTCAAGTCATTTGGGGTGCAGTCAGGACTTTATCCTTCTGCACTACAGAACTGGGTTAAATCCTATTTATTTTTCATGACACCATATTGAGTGATGTTAGCAGTATCCCTGTATACAAAGTATCAAAAAAGCTGGGGGGCAAGAAATCCTCCCCAACACAACTTTTAGTGAAGATCCAGTCTCATCAGTTCTGTCTTGTAAAGTCTTCCACACTTGATAATCCCTCTCTAACTTTCCATTGTAACATACCCTCCCAAGATATGCCCATTCTGAAGTATCACCCCAGACATTTCAAAATTTTACATTGCCCCTTTAATTTTACACCAGTTTGCATCAGAATTTTATGAGTCTATATTAATTCTTCATGGGATATTTTTTTCTGTGTTGGTCCTCTAGTTCTTTTCACTGATCTATACCCATATATGGCTTTCTGACATATCTTGTACATCACATTCACCTCGTACAGTATTTTTGTTATATATTCATTCCTCATTTTGAAATAATAGCATTCTCTACCTTGGCCTTATGGGTTATGAGCAAGCTGTTTAATATGTCTTGGCATGCCTGACCTTGCTAATGTTAGGGGATAACATTAGCAGAATGTGGTACCTTTTCTTGTGGGATCTTGTAGAAGCAGTGCAGCAATAGTTAGTTTCTAGTGGCTGACGTCTGTAAGTGTGCTGTGGAAGAAAACAGTACCAGAATGGATGACAGCCCCTCCACTTTTCCCTTACCGGTACAGAGTGAACTGGTGGACTGTGACATAAATTCATTGACAGACCACTTCTTGCAAAGCTGCTATATCTATATGCAGAAATTCATGGCATTATATGTTAATAACAAAAAACTCTGAGAAAAAGAAGAGCGCAGGGCTTTACAAAATGTTTTCATAAACACCTTGCTGCATCTTTGGTTTCTAGCATATTGACAAATAAAAGGGTTACCAATGCAGCACTCACCTCACTAACTGTGAATACACTTCCAAAGTTTACACCTGCAGAACATGGGATGGTTAAATCTACCCTCCCGTATCACTGGAAAGTTTTTTGAGTCACTGCTTTGCTTCAGATTTTATTCTCTTCCCTTCAGCAATTATACATTTTTTTGGAGCAAACATAAATTTGTAACGCAAAACATGTTCAAGATATATTTACTATACATGGACAGCACTGTTTATTTTAGTTGTTTGTGTGCTAGTTTTGAACTAGCATTGCACTGTGCCTCATTTAAAGATTTTATGAAACTGTAAGGCACCTTATTTAAAGATTTTGTGAATTGTATACTGATAATTTACAGAAGAATGTTCACACATTTGTTAAACTCATTAACATGCATGTGGATTTTGTGTGTGTGTGTGTGTGTGTGTGTGTGTGTGTGTGTGTGTGTGTGTGTGTGTGTGTGTGTGTGTGTGTGTGTGTGTATTTGTGTGCACTTTGACAACATGTGACTGAGTTTGTAAGCGGCTGTTTATGAATGACAACTGTGAGTGCTATGCAGATCTGTGTGTTTGTTTGCATGTCCTGGAGGGGATTACCTATGCGTGTGTTTCTCATGGTGTCTCTCTTCTATAGCTCAGGTGGCATATAGTGTGCTGTGTGATATTTTTCCAGCTGCACAGTGGCATAACATATAGCCAAGCAAATTCTCTGTTTAACAACATGTTGCCCTTTAGGAATTTGCATGAATATAAATAGGCCCTTAGCACTGTAGTGCAAATCACCTCATTGGTGTAGGTTGATTCATGTTAAGTCCTGGTCTATATTTTCAAAAAGATTTGCTAAAACATTGAAACCTGTGTCTAGCAGATTCTTAATAATATAGCTCTTTGCACAATCTAATGGCCAATCTAGAATTTAAGTAAAAGAGTTTGTAATATGTATATCCATGTCAGAAGTAGAAACCATAATGAAGCGTCTTAACACCTTCCCTTAACACTCTTTTGTTATGGATGACATAAAATGTTTTATTTTTAGGTTTATGCTCAGTAGTGATGCTTTTCTTACTGTGCACAGATCGTTTAATGTCTATGGTGACCACCTGTGTGCCAATGCCCTTACTTTAGCCATTGTCCCGGATGTTCAGCTATGGACTTTATGCCATTGTAATTAACCTTTTCACAAGTTGCAATACAGGGTGTAATCCCATTACATTTCACACACATTTTTTCTCTTTTCAGTTTAACCCATACACCAGACCATTTATTAAATTGTCTGAAATATATTAATCTAATAGACTCTTATTGGTGAAATCATTCTGTTTAGTCTCTGGTAGGGACTGGGGGGCAGGAAGGGTCTGGTCACCAAGCATGCTGACAAATAGGATAGAATCTGTGTCTTGGTAGAGTCAGAATTCCAGAAGCTGTTCAGGTAAGTAGTATAACTAAAGTCTGGAATAGTCAACAGTAAAACCTTATATAACACTGATGTTGGTCATGCCGGCTTGTCTGATACCAGCATACTCCCAGTGCACTGCATACTGTGGAAGATTTATCCTATGTTTTGTTTCTGTCACCTCTATACCAACAGACCTGAATAAAGGCAAAATGACAGAAAAGGTCAAGTGAACTACAAGGCCTGCAGCGGCCTTTAAAAGATTCAAACAAAGCCTCTGTGCTGAGCCAGTCCTGGTGTCCTCTGACTTTTCCTGACCTTTAATAGTTTACCTGGATGTATCAGCAATCAGGTTACTTGTATCGCTGACCCAGACAATAACAATGAAGAGCATCTGGTCTATTTAAGTAGGCAACTGAGACAATCGAGCAAGGCTGAGAATGAAAGATTTTGTAAGACAAAAGTGCTTAAGTAATTTTTTTTATTTTTAGTTTTAATTTTAATGATTAAGGTGATAATTTCCTGCATTTTGGGACTTGCTTTGCTGATGTGGATTCTTTGTTTTTTGTGTACCTGTTTAAAACCAGTGTGGGCAAGGTGTGGTAGTTTGGTGTTTCATGAATATTTCTGTTAATAGCTTAACCCCAAAGGAGTTTATAAAGTACTTCATGGTATCAGATGAAAGCATATATAATGCTGGAAAAGTTGTCATCACTGCCTGGTGTCTAATTATCACCACTATTCAGTTATTCAGTTATTTCGTCTTGGTTATCTCTAAAATATGCATTTATGCATAAATATCACATTTCTGCAAATATCTCAGGTATTGCCACCTGGATATATTGTGGAACAATATTTTACATGCCAAGCCACCACAGAGGTCAAGAATTGCTCCTTAGACAAACAAGTTACATGGCAGTATAGAAAAATGTGATTTATTTTCCAGAAATATTATGAATATATGTCATATGTTAAACTTGAACCAGAAAGTAGTAATATGGTAATCCATGGTGTGCAAATGTAAGCATACAGTATGCTGAAAAAAACATTGCACTGATAGTTGGCATCTAATTGCCACTGCTTTGCAGATATTGATGCTTATTTGCCCATTAAATCTGCAAATATGCCCACTGATCATAATTATGGAAATACCTCAGAAAAAGGAGAAACATCAACAAAATCGTTTTGTATAAAACCGAAGATCACATCAGCATGAACTAAAAGTCACACTTGTAGTTGGGGTCTATACGCAGTGGTTAGAGAGATATTAGTTGTTAGTATAATTCTTATAATAACATGCATGTGTTATCTACTTGCTTATTTAATATATAATCAGAATTATGTCTGACTGACATGAATATCACCATTGTGAAGAAGAGTATGTGCTGAAGAACTTTTGTATTTTAACTTTCTTACCTTTATAATTTTTGAGATACATACATTTGTTTATGTGCAAGTTGCAAAATTGCCTTCTTAAGAATGTAGCTCAGGCAAAACCTGTGCACCCAAGAAACCTGTAGGTATCAAGAGGTGTGAAATTTCACTCAGACATGGTGTTAAGGAGTTATGCTAGTTAGTATTTTTTTTTTCATTTTTATGGCAAATGTAGGTGCTGTGCATGAAAGTAATAGATTAGGGAATGTAGCACAAATCCAAAACAAGAAACCAGACAACGGATACTAAGCATTTGCAACAGTTTATTATTAAAACCAAAAACTGAGCACTTTTCTCAATTGTAATATATAACTTCTTTATAGGGCTGCCACCTATCTGTTTTTTTCCAGACTATCCAGAAATCAAATTGATTCTCTGGTAGTCCAGAAAAAACTGAACAAACTCTGGTATTCTGCTTCAAAAAAGGAAACAGACTATTGGAGATTGTTAAATCACCTGATTTACTGTGCTTTTTTGCCGAAAAGCATAGTAAATTAGCTGAAAGAGGGTATCAGGAATGGAAAAAGAGGACATTCCCACCCACTGATATCATAGTGGCATCACAAAATGGATAGAATGTGGGTGGGATACGGGGCAAGAATGGGCAGGGTTTCATGTGATGTGAGGGGTGTGGCCTTACTCCGATTTTAGCTACAATGAAAGGTGGCAAGATATTGTGACAGCCAGTATATATACTAGTAAAAGGGAGGGCACTTTTAAGTGTGTTTTTTGTTCCCAGTGTAAAAACATATTAGAAAAGGATAGGGTGGGGATTAATTGGCACTAGAATAAGGCCAAAATTCCACTACAATCGCATAGTATACCTTGCTCAGTGTCAGGAATGGAAAAATAGGACATTCTGACCTGCTAATGTCATAGTGACATCATAAAATGGATAGAATGTGGGTGGGATAGGGGGCAAGAATGGGCAGGGTTTCATGTGATGCGAGGGGATGTGGCCTTACTCTGATTTTAGCTACAATGAAAGGTGGCAACCCTAGTTCTTCAGAATTAAAAAAATAAATTACACATCATCTCCATTTAAATAATCCTCTCCCTAATCACATGTATTAAAGTTGTCCAATCACATTAAAATAAGCACATCATTAAAAAAATCAACTTAATTTTTCTCTTAAGGCAATTGGCATTAAATCATGGTACTGAAACAAACAAAATTATAATCAAAAAAGATATAAACATAATCTTAAAATGCTACCCAAGGAAACTCCATCATTTAAACCTGGATGGGACCATGCATTTATTTTAATTTGCCATCTTAGTTCAGAGAGTTCTAATAAATCATCCTAGGGACCACCTCTGTTCTTGCTTAAAATCATATCAAGACCAAAAAACAAAAACCCATGTTAGAGAAAGTTAGAAAGATGCCTATAAAGGGCATTAGAGTCTTTCTTATTTTTAATTTCCAATAAGTGTTCATAAATTCTATCATTCAATTTGTTTTTAGCTTTTCCCATGAAAAAAACAAGTGCATTTTTGACACTGAGCAAGGTATACTATGCGATTACAGTGGAATTATGGCCTTATTCTAGTACCATTAATCCCCACCCTATCCTTTTCTAATATGTTTTCACACGGGGAACAAAAAACACACTTAAAAGTGCCCTCCCTTTTATTAGTATATATACTGGCTGTCACAATATCTTGCCTTTCTAAATATTGTTTCACTGATTTTCCCCTTCTTGAACACTAACCTAGGCTCTAAGCCTATAATGTCAGTCACATTATCAAAACAAGAGAACATTTTCCAGTTGGTCTTTAAGATATCATTTATACCTGGAATGTCTACATTGTGTAAATCTGGGTAAGTTGTATAAAAACTTTCTAATCCTGTTGTGCATGGGATGATAGTAAATAAATTCACCATATCAATAGTAATAAAATGATTGCCATTTTCAAAAACACCAGAGTTCAAGTTTTCTCTAAGGTGCTATGAATGTCACAATTTATTTTTGCCCAGTAAATGTTTACACTATTTATCAATGTAGACAGCTAAGGATTCCATGTATGAACTCCTTGTTGCCACAATGGGTCTCAAAGGGAAACCCATTGGATTTGTGTGAGTTTTTGAGACCTTGACAATTGATGGCACTACAGATTTTCCAACATTGAGAAAGTCCAATATTTTCACTTCCATTGCCCCTTGAATGACTAAGTCTCTAAGGATGTAATCAATTCTGCAGTAAGCAATGTTAATTTTGTTTTTGGACACTCTTCTATATATGTTTTCATCTGGTATAAGATATTATATTCTACAATATTGACCAACAGTCTCCATCAATATCACTCCCACTCCTTGATCTGGTTTTATTACCCTTAAATATCTGTTTATCATCAGTCCTCTCATGGTTTATCTCTCAACAGAGTTGAGAGATCATCAGTATAATAACAATTTCAAGAATAAATGTTCCTGAAATGGTCTTCACATAATCTCTGAAACACAGGCACCACTGGATGTGAAGGTGGAATAAAACAACTTATCTTTTTAATGGAACAAAGTCTTGAGGTTTAGATGCAAAAGATAATTGCAAATTTAAACCATGTGGATACAATTTCAATTGAATGGGTGCTCTAACAATGTCCAATCTGTATTTTTGTACAAAATAAATCCTTTCTGTAATAAACTAAAAATATCACGTGTACAGCCAAATGTACTCAAATTAAAAACATTAAATGAATTCACATTAACTGTTGCAGATTGACCAATACAATTTGAACAAAAATAAGTAGAACAAGTGTTTCTTTGCCTTAAATAGACAAAGTTTAGACCAGTCTGTACTTGTTTGCTCAAAGGTGCAGTAAGTTAGGCCTTCTGCCATTGCTCTGCTGAGAGACTGAAAAGATAAGTGTTTTCTTTTTTTAACTGTTTTCTGCACTTCTGATTAGCTAAAACATTTACTGCATATCTGTTTAAACTGTGCAACTGTTTTTAGACTCCGTGATTTCAGTCCTTACCTCTGTTCTAATCTTTGTCTCCTTTTTGTTTCTTTGTTCTGTTCTTTTTACTTGTTAATGTACTTGAAAAACACTAGCACAGGGCTGAATATCTATTACTGTCTGTGACCTTTGAAGCTTGTAGTGAAATCTTTTGTCTAGAGAGGCCTAGCTGTTTCTTCATGGGAGGGGGATTCAGTCTGGTCTGATCTGGCTAGAGTTATTACTGCAAGGTTGTGTTTTTTTATTGGATAATTTGGCTGGCTCCTGTTTCTCTGCCATAAATAGCCAGTGTTTAAACCAGTTTGTACTTGTTTGCTCAAAGCTGCAGTGAGTTGGCCTTCTGCCATTGCCCTGCTGTGAGACTGGAAAAGATAAGTGCTTCTTTTCAACTGTTTTCTGCACTTCTGATTAACTAAAATGTTTGTTACGTATCTGTTTAAGCTGTGCAACTGTTTTTTAGACTTTGTGAATTCAGCCCTTACCTTTGTTCTGATCTTGTGTATCCCACCCACCTGCTTAGCTGCTGATGTGATATTAAAGCTTGGTGGCTTTGAGTTACCTCCCTCTAGTATACATTTGATATTGGACACTCCCCACAAGTCCCATTATATCAGCTCATTCTATTGTGTACAGTGAGATAAGTTGTGAAGGCCCACCCCTTTGGCTTCTCAACCTTGAATTATCTTCTCTCTCCTCACTTTCTACTAAAAAAATGAGCTTTTCCTACTTCATTTTGCTGCTTCTGCTTAGGAGTTCAACTGCATTTAGTTTGCCACATTTATTACTGCTTGTTGGTAGCCTTATGAAACTGATGACAGTATTCTACTGAATTGCTTCTTTATTTGAGCAGTTTCCTACTATTGTGTTTGTGAGCTTATCTATCACATTTGCACAGTTTTAAAGAAATTTATTGATTAACCATATTTCATTACTATTTACTGCAATTCATTACTGTTTAACTGCATATTACTGCAATTCATTACTGTTTAATTGTATTTTTCATACTGTGAGTTTTGTTCTTTTGTCTGTAAGTGGTCAATCTGTGCTTCTTTGTGAGTTTTACTGTTTTCTTAACCTTAAATTGAGTAGCATAGCCTAGATACAGGCTTGCTGCATCCAGAGCTGTAGCTGCACAGGTTTTAACCCTTTTTGAGGTATTCCAGCTACAAAATGATCCTTAGTAGCACTTGTGTGATCACTTAGTAGTACTGCTCTTAGACCTTCCACCCATTACCCTCTTAGCTCTCTCTGGCGTCTCTCCTTCAGTTTCTGACAAATATGGATGGACAATTTCCTATGTTTTCTCCTGCCAGTCTAGTTGATATGGGCATCCTGAGACAGTGTAGCAACTGCCTCATGTACAAGGAC
Organism: Protopterus annectens; assembly: GCF_019279795.1. Classification (NCBI taxonomy): domain Eukaryota; kingdom Metazoa; phylum Chordata; order Ceratodontiformes; family Protopteridae; genus Protopterus; species Protopterus annectens. Next base: position 198,573,046 of record NC_056742.1, read on the forward strand.
AATCCACTCTACTACTACCATCTGGGAACACAATTTGTGAGAGATGGAATTACATCAAGAACCAAGAGTCATTGCTCTCTCCCCTACAAGCCTGTATATCTGGCACTGAGAAGGTTGTCAACACAAACACCACACCTCAAACACCAATCATACCTACACAACACACCCCCACATATGCGGACGTCCTCAACAAAAACATACTCAAACAAAAGAGCCCTCCAAGGCAAAAACACACACGAACTCCACTGCCCACCACACCACACACCACACATAGTTCACATACCTGTGTCTCACAGTTAGTAAGGCCTAAACATAAACCCAACCTATTAATCATAGGAGACTACATTGTGAGACACACATATGTGCCCCTTATCAGGCTGGATAAGGAGGAAGTCACGGTTGTTTGTTTGTCAGGTGCCAGAATCTGCAATATAACCCATGCACTTAAGTATCTCATCAGATACTGTTATGACTCTGTCATAGTCTATGTTGACATGAATAACGTGAGACATACTTCCCTTGACTGTATGAAGAGAGACATGATTGAGCTCACTGAATATGTGTCCCAGGCAGGTATGTTCCTAGCCTTATGCAGCATTCTACCATCACCCAGAATGATGCCTCAATACAAACAGAAAATGACTGACTTTAACAATTAGCTTAGTTTCGGATGTCATCCCAAGAGGATACAGTACTTGACAGCCTGGGATGACATGACTGACAAACCGAGATGCTTTGCCAGAAATGGCCTGCATCTGTCAACCATGGGCTTCAGGCTCCTGGCAAAGACTCTTGCCTCCACATTAGTGCCTTTTTTAGGCAATGCCATGAGGTAAAAACTACCAGCATGAAAATTTCATCAAAACATTAATGAAAGGTCATGCTGATAAACGCTAGGAGTCTAAACATGTAACTGCACTCATTGCAAGTATTCTTAACCCTGGAAGATGCTGACATTTGTGCAGTCACAAAAACCTAGTTCAAAGTTGTGGAGAGCACCCCAGCCATATCAGGTTACTCATCTTATCATACATTCAGACTCCAAACCATGGGCAGCAAAGCAAAAGGAAGTGGAGTTGCAATATATATATATATATATATATATATATATATATATATATATATATATATATATATATATATATATATATATATATATATATAGATATATATAAAAGACGTACACACCTCCAGGCTGGTCAAACAGTATGATGCACAGGAGACACTCCAGGAACAGTTAACAACTGACAAGACCCCTATTCAAATCATAGCTAACTATAGACTCCCAGCTTTGACTCAAGATGTCCACTTCACCTATCTGGACCTCTTTGAATCTATCAAGATTCAACCCATTACCCTGATCCTGGGTGACTTTAATTATCCAACCACAGATTGGCAGAAATACTCATGTCAGAACACAAATGTGCAGAGATTTCTTAATTTTTGTCAGTGTAAATGTCTTGGACCAGTTGGTTGACACCCCCACAAGAGGTGAAAATATTGTGGACTTGGTATTAACCAATATGACTAACCACTGCAGCACCCTTACAGTGTCATCATTCCTGGTAAGCTCGAGCCACAAATCGGTCACTTTCAAAGTCACCATTGCCCCTGAACTCCCTAACTAGGGTCAAACAAAAAAAATTTCCAAAGCTGATTATAACCTCCTGAGGGAAGGTATAAACAGCTTCACAGCCCCCTCCCCCTTCATAGGACTTAGCACATATGTCCATACCTACAACAAACTACTATGCAAGCATTTATATAGCTGCATGGAATCAGGAATACTGGACAGGATGAAATCACTCTCCACAGTAAACTTGTCTGATGGACATCTGCAATAAATAAACTCTATAAAAAAGGAAAAAAATTGCTGTCCAGGACCAAGAAGGAGCAGGTGCCTAATTGGAAGCAATCCTCCTTAGCCTGAACAAGCAAATAAGAGCACAAGTGAAATCCTTCAAAACAAACTTCAAGTCCAAAGTGGCCACATCTACTAAAGACAGTCATAAGGCCTTCTTCACATATGTCCACAAACTCAAAAGAAACACCCAGATCTGCTCAGAACTGTTGGTCAAGGACACCACATACACAACACCATAGATATAGCCAACCTGCTGGCAGACAAGTTCAGTGAAAACTTCACCCCTCTGTTCCCCCATCAGTAAATCAGCACATCCCCAGCACCTGGCCACCCTTATCTCTAGGGAGCAAGTCATCACTGCCCTCTCAAAGCCAAAAAATACAGCCTCCATGGGACCCAATACCATCCCAGGTTGCATCCTAAATGAACTCAGGCAGGAACTTGCAGCACCATTAGGTACCCTATTCAACCAAAGCCTGAGTACCAGTTCATCCCAGCCAAGTGGAGGACAGCCACTGTCATCCCTTTGCACAAAGGTGGAGTGTCCACTGATCTAGGAAATAATTGCCCCATCAGCCTAATTAGCCTGATCTGCAAGGTCATGGAGCAGATTATCATAGACCTCATTAACGAGGACATTGGCAACCTGCAAACACTGGATCTTACACCATGTGGTTTCATCAGTTTGAAGTAATGCTTGTTAAATTTGGTCAACTTCTTTGAGACAGTCACCAAAGCCATGGAAGAGGGGAAGATGGTGCACACCACCTACCTTGAACTGGCCAAAGCCTTAAATACTATTCCCAACTCAGGTATAATAGATAAACTCTCCCAACTATGCATCAATCCATATGTTACCAGATGGGTAGCAAACTGGCTCACTGATAGAACCCACCTAGTCAAAATAGGTGAAGCCACCTCAAGCAGTAGACCAGTAATGAGCAGTGTACCCCAGGTTTCAGTCTTGGGGTGTCTGTTGTTTAAGATATACTTTTCTGACGTGCAGACCTAAACCAGTGGGCTATTGGTGACCAAGTGTGCAGATGACTGCAAGCTGGGTGCTGTCATCAATTGCCCTAGTGATGTGGACATCCTCTAAGAAGGTCTCACCCAAACAAATGACTGGTGCCAGAAACATTGCCTCAAACTGAATGCCAACAAATGCATCATCATCGCCTTTTGGGAGAGTGATGTCCCCACAAATGATCACATTAATAATAAGGTCCTAAGCACACAATTAGTTGTGAGGGACTTGGGCACCCAGGCTTGACCACCATGTTGTCTCCATTCTATGGAAAGCTTTCTACATGGTCCACATCATTAATAAGGGTATCTCATCCAGGGACAAGGTGGTCATAATATTCCTGTATACTTCCCTTCTAAGACCCATTATTGAGTACAATGCCCCTTTTGGCATGTACCTCACAAAACGCATGCAGCATCTGGAGAGGCCACAGTAGTTACTCTCCAGGAGAATCCAGGGCCTCAGTCATCTAGCCTACACAGAATGGTTAAAGGCCCTTTCCCTCTACTCAGTCTCCTTCAGACTCCTCAGAGGTGAAGAGGTGACCTCTGTCTGGCATACAAAGCAATCTCAGACCCAGCCTTAATGGGACTGCTGCATATCTGCAAGTCAAGCTCCACTCAAGTAACCCACACTTGTGTCCTCATCCTGGTCTGTGACATCAGTAGGACTTGTTGGTGGAACAGATTTGTGTCCCAGAGACTCCATCTTTTGTGGAATAAACTCCCTCTCCACATTAAGCAGAGTGCCTCATTAACCATTTTTAAGTTCAACCTAGATAACTGGATGGGGAACAGAAAATACACCCCTGAGATTCCACCTGTGTCTCTGCTAGACAGTGGCATAGGGTGCTGACTTGTTGGAACATGGGCTAAATTCTTTGCTAGGTTTGTAAGGGCTCCAGGACCAATAGCCTAGTAACTTCCTTTGATCCAAAATTACCTTCTACTGCCCCTGCCTCTTGATCTGCTTCAGTGTTTGTTAGTGGTGTTTGACCATTTCACTGCAGGCTGCTGCCAATAGATAGAAGGTTAACTGGCCAGTCTCTCAGATCTTTGCAAATGAGGAGGATCTAAAAAAAAAAACATAATTGTTGTGCCTATCTTGAAAGGGATCCATCCTTTTAGAGGTCTCAACAGCATTTATAAATTTACGGAGTTTCACTTTAGTCCCCAGAATTCCAAGGAAGTGACGAATATGTACATTTCTCTTCATATTCATTTTTGTCCCCCTCAGCTTCTTCTGCTTATGTTCATTTTTTGATTGTTTGCTTATCAACATTCGAAAAGATGTCATTATACTCATCCATGTGTGATGAAAACAAAAGGCCATTGACCAACAAATCTTTCACACTTTAATATTGTGGTCCATTTTTTTATTTCCTTTCATTATCCCTAATTATTAAAAACTTCATTAATTCACATCCCATGCAGTCAAAGGGTTCCAAAAGTCCGTTATGAATTATGGGACTTGTTTTAAACCATTCAGAAACCTCCAGACTTGGAGACCTTTTGATATATGCTGTGTCTGTATACATTTAGACATGTAACAGTTTTTACCTATAAATATCTGCATTTAAAAAGTTTTTGTTCAAACTCGACTAATTGTGCATGGAAGGTACCTTTGACCAATGTAGTGTCATCACACAGTTGAAAAATGGTATAATGTAACCAATCATTTAAAACAAATGATGTATCAGTGCAGTTTACTAGATGTGTTATCGATCCAACTAGATTTTCGGGGACTATGGGGATACACAAGAGAAAGTGTGTTCACCTGTACCCACACCAGAAAGTCGTGGGGGAGAAAGATTTGAATCTAGACCCGTAGCCAACTGCTGTGTTAGAATAGTCAAATCACTGGGTAAACTAACATCAGGTGTACTGGTAAGTACACTGTTTGGAGATAACTTCATGCTGGTTGTACAGATGAACAAGAAAAACTAATAACTGCCACACAGACAATAGAAGAAATCTAAAGTAAACAAAGAACTCCAACCAACCGGATGTCTTCTCTCTTTAATGAAACTACTAAGAGACTATGGACACTTCTTCAGAGTAAATGAAAATTATTTATTAAATTATTTTCTAGTTCAGACACTAATTCATTATGTTGGATTGTATGTGAACAGCACAAGCAATTTTTTATTGCTTTAATTTTTAATTTGACTTTTGGCCTTTAAAGATTAATAATCAATGATTTTCATAGGATGGTTTGTTTTTTAAAATGTGTGAGTTCTCTATTGCATGTTTTACTCTGAAGATGTCCCTACACTTGAGGGATGAAAGTACTTAGTAATTTTATTAAAGGCATTTTTATTAAAGAAAAAAGGCTTTTTGTTGGTGGGGGTTCTTTGTTTTCTTTTAGTTTGTTTCAATGTCTATGCAGCAAGTCTCATCCCACCCCCCATTTTACTTTAAATATTTTTTTAACAAATGGGTAATATTTTGACGCACCACTGGTATGTAGTGGTGACAAGGAGGACTTAAAACCTCAGTTTGAGGTGAGAGGGTACAGGGTTTGAATCATTTTTATTGCTTTTAAGGATTGAGATGCACTGTATTTCTGATGGTTTGTTATTCTATTGCAGTGTGAAGATAGCCTCCACCCACACACATAATATATACATACATATATATATATATATATATATATATATATATATATATATATATATATGTGTGTGTGTGTGTGTGTGTGTGTGTGTGTGTGTGTGTGTGTGTGTGTGTGTGTGTGTGTGTGTGTGTGTGTGTATGTGTGTGGATAGATAGCTATAGATATAAGTGTCATACAAGATATCTCTGGACACATTTTATCATATACTGACCCACCAGTGTTTTTCATCACTGGTTGAGTTTTTCAAATAATGTATGTTACAGTCAAGCTTCATTATATAAGAGTGTTTAGTCTTTCTTCAAGTTTCTGTGATCCTCAAGTTAGTATATTTAATTTCGTGAGGATATGGAGGGCAAAACCCCCAAGTAAAAGTTGTTTTTAGTTGTATTTTGGTAATTGCAAATTTAACATATTGGCTTACACTTGGATTACTTTTCTGATAATCTTAGAGGCGTTTGATAGTGTTCCATGTTTTGTGTTTCAGTTAAACATACGCACACATATATGTGTTTATATATAGATAGAAAGACATGTATAAATACATACACTTGGGCTCATACACAGACATACAACCTAACTAACATGCTCCCTCGCAAACCTTCTTACTGCAATGTTACACACACACACACACACACACACACACACACACACACACACACACACACACACACACACACACACACACACGCAGATATATGTATATCTACACCAACATTACTGTCTGTAAAACTCCATGACACTTACATCTATTATGATGGGTGAACACAAGCTTTTCTCAATGCTCATTAACACATGTGCCCATGTTATTTTACACAGCCCTGTCATTCTCTGAATCACTTAGCTGTGTAACTGCCTTATTCCACATAGTTCTTGGGGGGAGAACATGTCTAATTAGCATATGTCACTCCCCTGGAATGTCCTATTAACATTTAATATGGCTGCAGAAACAGCCCATCACAGTGCTTCAAGTTTTCATGCTAAAACACCATGGTACAGGTGTCTCTGAAATGGAAATGATTACTGCAAGGTGTAAACATGGTGTGCAGCTTGAGGTATCTATTTTGAATTGGGCCCCTTATGCTTAATGACAAATAATTCCACAGTTTGCCCCCACCAAACAAATCTATTATTTGTAATTTAGGATAGTGTCCTGGGTTGCTTAACTAAAAGGTTCTTATTCATGTTATGTAAACCATGTTTAACAATTGTAATTCCATAAAATGATGCTTTTTCGTCATAATTTCAGCACTTAAATACCATAATAGCTTTACCCCACAATAATCTATATGTCACAGAGTATAGCTGTTTGGCCATTAATCAGTCTATTTAATTCAGTCCTCAAAAGTCAGAGACCTGCCTTGTGAAGGTCAACTGTATTCTCTCCATCTTTTGTATACTTCTTTTAATATATATTTACAAAAGACACCCCTATATTCATTTATAAGCTCTGATAAGGAAAATATACAGTGGAATTGGTGCCTTGCTGAGTTTGCTGCTGCAAATCATTCTTAGAATATCTTTCATAATTCAGTAGCAGTAACACACTATGCTATAACCTTTTTGTGTGATCACTAAACTTAAACTTATTTCCACAATAATATCCAAGTCCCTTATGGAAGATATTCCATCAATAATCTTACAGTTTATAGTGTAAGGCTACTTACTGATGGCTTTGACAAAATACATTAAACTGTATTTCTTTGAATTTAACATAACCTTGTTGTTAACTGGTCAGTTGAATAAGCTATCAACATATTTCTGCAGATATGTATGGTCTTGCAAGTTCCATAACACAAACCCTTTCTTAATATCATCTGCATAATTTCTGATATAGGAAAACTGGACTTAAGCAGAACAGAAAATAGCCAAACACTGAACCCTGTGGCATGCTCACATTCACCAAAATTTCAGAGTAAATACTTAACGCCCATCCTGTATCTTCTGTACTGCAAACTATTTGTATGCCATTATATAATGTGGTAAATTAACAATTTCATTGCTTCCAGAATCTTCCCGTTTGTATATGATAAACACCCATGCATTCACCTGTAGATATCATGGCTACATCTGTGTTAGAAGTATTAACTTGGTTCATGGGAGGATATTTCTATGTGCTTAATTCTGCACCATAAACATTCAGAGCAGTATGATAATCAGGCTACACTTGTACATCAGTGTTACTGAATTCCTGTTTAGGGCACAACCTCCACAGTTTGTACAAAGCCACCAAGCTTTGACTGGGCATCACAGAGCTACCCACAAATACTTCACCACTTTAAAATTCCACTCTGCAGTAGGTACAAGAAACAGAGTGCATTCATTTCATCCATTTAGTGAGTGGTAAGATCAAGGGCTTGACAAATGAGTAACAAAAGGGGCAACTACATGCTGACTTAAATAACATATCTTATATCAGAGGTCACACCAAATACTGTTATTCATCTCCCAGACACTTTTATACACTTGCATACATGAACAGCTCACACTCTTTTTAACTCTGGCATGGACCTTTATTTTCCCCACTTGATTACTGACACAAGAAACTACACAATATTGTACCTTACCTTAGACTAACCTCCTAGAAAGCTGATCATGTGGTATTTACAGTATTTCCTCATGATGAAACAGTTAAAGTAATGTCAACAAGTTTACAGCACTAAGCACCTAAAAAATGTTGCATGCATTATGTTTAGCAGTGGTACAAGAATTATGGAAGCCATAAATAACAAAATAGGCAATTACAGTACCCTAACACATTTCCCATTAAAAAATAAGCGCAATGAACTTATTGTTTTTCTATAAATGTGCAAAAACACAATTTGGAGTACCTCCTGCTCATGTATTTATGCCAGTCTGAAAGCCGGCACACAGACATGTGCTACGTGTCTTTTCACGCTTACATTGCATGTCTTCTCCTGAACACGCTGCTCAAGAACATTTGCTGGAACGAGTGGTTTTAAAGGTATAGGGAATAGGGGAAAGGTGTCAATCACTAGCCAGCAGCTTCTTTCTTAAACACTTTCCCCTGCAATCTATTACCACTGTGAGGAGTACAGTATCTGGAATTATTGTGACTAAATGGAAAAAAAGAGCGCGCCAGTGAGGGTGGTTTTAAAGTATGCAGTTGCTTTTGTGCACTCTCTTGATTTTTGTGCCAGTTTTAAGGCACAGTCCTTGAAATGAAGATACTCACAGACATTTAATTTCACCTTGTTGACCTTACCAAACAGTTAATTGATTGTTTCCCTCAGGGAATTAAACAGCACAAGTGAGTTTTAATGTTTTAATTTCTAATTTGACCATTAACCCATGAATTAATAATTGCTTTCCAGTGGATGGTTTCTGTTCTAAAATGTGTGACTTCTGTGTTGTGTGTTTTACTCTGAAGAAGTTGCTACACTGTGGGATGAAAGCACTTAGTTTTAATAAAGAGAGATTTCTTGTTCTGTCAAATGTAAAATGTATATAGTACAATTGTGCATGTGTGTGTGTGTGTGTGTGTGTGTGTGTGTGTGTGTGTGTGTGTGTGTATGTGTGTGTGGGTGTATATATTTCTTTATAAGTATGTGCATTGGAGAGTGAATGCCTGAGCCACATGGCCCACCGGTGTTAACTACCACAAAAAAAGCATTGATTAGCACTAGCAGTAGTTGAGTGATTCATACTCATACAAATTAGCCAATAATGAGGTCTTTCTTCATTGCAGTTAATATGTTTCTGAATCACAAATCACTCCATCATGTAAACAGACTCATTACTGCAGCTTTTATCACTATTGCTGGGGTTCTTCTTTAATCCCAGGGATGGTCTTCAATCTCTTTTCTTCCAAACATCTTTATTAAATTTACACATATGACAAAGGCACTCATATTTATATAAATG
>NC_056742.1:198587431-198627431 GCF_019279795.1 Protopterus annectens
ATATATATATATATATATATATATATATATATATATATATATATATATATATACATTTACTTATTTATCTGTTTTTTTAGGGGACTTCTCACATGGAAAACTTTTAACACTCAATGCCTCTGCATCTTTTGTCTAATAACATTTTTTGACATTGATTTACTCAAGTTTATAGGCTCATGCTAGGTTTTTGATGGTTTAAGTAACTTTTGGGCTGACATCAAGATCCCAGTTTATCTCTATCAAATATCATGAATAACTATTACTATCTATTTTGACCCCTTCCAAAAAGAGTTTGAGATGTCAGGTTCCAGCTGACATGGTTTTTGATCCATTTGTCGGGGTTACACTTAAGAAGGCTAGACAGCTAGTCTGCTTTACTGCTAAATGTAGTTTATTCCATACAAGAGGAATTCTTTGCAAGCAATATATATTTTACCAGCAGATGTTGTTTATGCTGTGGTGAATGTTTAGCTCCTTTGAGCATATGTTTACAATGCTGTAATTTTTTTTTTTGGATGTTGGGAGGGTGCCGGGTTTGAATCTCACAAGGGATTATTGGCTAGGCTTAAAATGGCTCGCAAGGGCAGTCAGCCTATTACTAACCTATGAACCTATGAACATGTAGGTGGTCACATAGAGGTGGGTTATTCAGGGTTTTATAGCAGAGGCAGATGACTCCTCTCCCGCCCCACCCCATATTATGCAAAAGAGAGAAAGCCTGTGTGTGTAGCACATGGAAAGTATACACTTGATCCTACTGGTATGGAAACACTGAGGTATTTCAGGCTAAATCACATTATTTAGATAAGAACATACTGGAAGGGGATTTATGTTCTTTTACAGGTCTGATGAGGGGGAAGTAGAGAAGGATTCTACTGAATGTTGCAGTTGCAGACCCATCACCACCCTCTCCTTCAATGCATTCAGACCCAGCTCCTACAATATATCACAAAATGCACTTCTCTGTCCTTTACAGTATGTTTTTTGTCCCAACCACAGTACATCCACCACCCTCCTTGACTTTACTAACTCTCATACATTACAATATCTTAGCAGAAAACATCTGGGCAAAGCCAAAAATAATTGGTGGACCAAGCCTCAAAAGGAGGGACAAATTTTAAATGTTGTTCTTAAAAACTTAGAAAGTTGATAGAATAAAATGTTTTGTATTACTACATGTTGTCTGAAAGATATCAACTCAACTCTGAAACTCAAATGTCTGTCATTATTTAATTAATTTAGGCCTTAGTGATTTGCCAGAAAAACACATTTTATGAGGGGCAGACCAAAAGTATGGGGCAAAAATCTGGACATTCTGCAAAAGCCTAGACAGTTGAGAGGTATGGTAGTACTTTTAACACCAAGACAAATGATGGTAAACTTGTACCTGCTCTCTTTCTTGATTTTCCAAAGCTTTTCACACTGTCTCCCAACCTATACTTTTACAAAAACTCTCTAGTCTAGTTCTTGGCAATTCATTTTTATTCTGGTTTTCCTTTCTAACACACTCCAAGCAGCAAAATGGCTCATTGACAACATTCCTCTTCAACCTCATTTCTGTTCAAATCTTTCCATATCCTCCTGCTTCTACTGTACTTTGTCTCTTTCCCCACTTTTTGTTATATGCCTTCTCTGTCAACTACACTTGTCTTCTATTTCTCAACTGTAGCTCACACACCCTTGCAGCTCTAGAAACATATATTGCTTTCTGTAAAAAATGACAACAATATAACTTTCTGTATACTTTATCAAATTTGAAATGCACTTCTCTCTTTTGAAAAATGTTGTAAAATCCATTGTAAGCAAGACCTCCACTGAAAATTCCAGGTGGAGTGTCTTAGTAAACAAAAGCAATAAATAAATAATTTTTCTTCACATAGACTGTACACCCTGGAAATCAGTCCACCTAGCTAAAACGTTTAATGATGTTAGTAGTTACTGGGACTGTAGACTGCTGATGTCTTTATTAATAAGTTCCATAATGATGCTGTCTATTATTTTTCACATACGGGTGGTGAGGCATATATGTCTATAGCTTTCAGGGTTTGTTGTGGGCCTTTCTTGTGGAGTAGCATGACTACAACAGTTCTCCACACCTCCAGCATGGATCCAGTGGAGAGGGTGAGATTGAGTAGGTTAAGAAGTGAATTTATAAGGCTGAACCTGATGTTGACAGGAAGTTGGTATAACACCTTGTATGGACCCATGCAGCTAGTGCTTTTAGCCTTGGAAGGAGCCCTTAGAACTTGATCTGAAGTGATCTGAGGGGGCAGTGGGCATGCTAACGTGCACAGGAAAGCTAGAGTGAGATAATGGAGTAAAGAATGATCTAAATATACACTTGAATATGTTGGCTATGTCTTCTAGGGAATGTTAATTTCATGTGTTAGCTCAGTGCATTGCTGGGTATTGCTTATAAGCTTTCTTATTGCTTATAAGGTTTCTACTTGAAAACAGCTTAGTTGCCTCCCTTAAAATAAGTTGAGATATGCAGTTTGTACTCATCGTTAAAGGATTTGATTTTGTTTATGAGTTCTCTGTTAACCTTTTTGATTTCAGTTATAGAGGTTAGGCATTAAGTTTATTTCTCATGGACAATAAGTTTTTTCATCGTACTGTACAATTTGCTTATTCTAGAGTTCTACCATAGGAGTTTCTTCTTAAAACTGGAAAGGAAGATCAATCCTCAGTGCATGATTTTAGGCAAACATAGATATTATATGAATATAGCTGTGTATGAGATAGTGTGATTTAAGGGAGGGGTGATTACATTTCAGCAGGTCATTAACAAGCTGCGATCGACTTGCCTTAGAATGGTTTGTGAAGGCAGAAGAGTTTGATAGCAAATCATGTTTTACCTCATGCTGAATATTACTGAGTGGTGGTCAGAGTTGACCAGTGATGAGGCATGTGCAAGTGTAGAGCATAGTAGGGACATACTGGTGAGGTCTAGCTCCAATATTTTTGATGAGCTAGTAACACAACTAGCTGGTCTTAGAAGATTCCATTTATGAAATCTAGACGGCATTGTGCATAGTTATTTGTAGTAGTGTAGGTTTTTCAGTTAATGGAAAGAGAGTTGAAACCCCTCAGGAGAATAGAGCAAGGTTCAGTGGAGAGGGAATCCAATTTGTTTATAAATTCCTCAAGGTTGTGGGTGGCATGGAGGTTGTATGGTAGTTGGCTATGATATGGTGCAGTTTTTTTGGCACTAAGTAGGATATGGAGGAGCTAAGGTCATTGCTTCGCCTTACAAATTGAAATGTGATTTGACATCTTAAGAATAATGATCTTACTCTGTAGCAGTAAAGTACTTTTCAATAAAATTGTGTGTCTGTAATAGTGGTAGGCAGTGAAATACACTTGTAGCTTGAGCAAATGGAACTGTAGGAGAAGAAACAAATTTGACCAATTTAGCAAATTCATTGGGAGAGAGGTGTAGAGCATCTCTAGCAAAGCAAATAAGGCTCTCCATCTCATCCCAGGCTCCTTAGACTGACAGCCATAAATAAGCTAGTAGTTAAAGTAAACTATGTTTTGTTAGCATTGTGCCATACTACTTGGTGATAGTAGGATGCTTTACAAGACTAGCTTCATACCAACCTCACACACACACACATTCTGAGTGCTCTACTATGTCCCTCTTCATATGATCCAGGGGGGTATGTCTCAAGTCCTTCACTCCCACATGCATAATGAACAAGTCATAGGTGTAACGTCAGACTCTATTTACACAGTGGATCCTGGCACCTGAGATATGGCTGAACATTATCCACTTGTTGTTCAGTCTGGTTAGTGGTGCATCTGTGTGTATCCCTATTGAGTTCCGTATGACTAATACATTATCAGATGTGTTGTCTCAGCCTTGCTGCCTTAAGGGCAGCCTTGCCAGCTGGGATGACACCCTTTCACTATTGAATTGTCTGTTGTGTCTGTAGATGCTGCTTACTTGTAATTCTGGCAAAGACTATCCTGTACAACCAACTTACATCTTGGAGGCCTTTGAAGTTTGAGCAGGAATTTCTTAAGCACCTCAGCAAAAGATGGCTTATTTGTTGACTTTGGATAATGGTGACACAGCTGTATGAGTTGGGTGTCATTAGAGACAACCTGTACATATTATTAATAAGTTTGTATGCTGACATCCAAGGTTAGTAAAGGATTTCACCTACATAAAGATTCATCTAGTGGAAGAAGCAAATGGCTGCCTGAAAGCATAAGGCTCATGTTACATTTGTTACATAGTGCTATCAGATTGGCTACAGATGGCATGGGAGACTGCAAACTGATGGATCACTTAATGTGATTTAGAAAACTGTTCTGCATTTTAAAATTTTCCTGGAAAATCAGTTATTTTTTGCCCATTTCATATATTGTCTTAGCCACATGTATAATTATACATTTTATCATCTTCTTGTCATTGTCTTATATGGCCCTGCCTTCGATAAAACATTCCATTCCTAGCCTGTCTTGCAGCACACTATAGAGAAACTCAATAATCTCTGATGGTTTCACATTGAAATATATAATAGGACATGTTACCTAAAACCTTGTATAAGATATGGCCACTGTTGCAGCCATACATTGCTAGCTGAGAGGGCTTCCAAAGAATAAACTTTACACCAAAGCTGACCACATTCCCTTATAATAGGTTTGTACTACCGACAAACACCAACACAGAAACTCTTAAGTTTACTAAACCATGCTAGTAAGTTAAAATTATTTCTACAGAAGCCTACTTTATCTGCTTTTCATGACTGAATGGGCTTCAACCACATAGCTTGTGAAGGATCAGCCAGCTGTCTATATGAGATAAATAATAGTTTTCATCTGTACATCTGTGTTGCACTATGGCCCAGCTTTGATAATTCCTTCTCTATCCTTAACAAAGTTTCAGTCATTGTCTGATCTACTGAATCACTAGTTTCACAGTATCAGATGTCTTCTGTCTAGAGGTCCATGGATGCATGTAAAGTACATCACATATTCTTCAAGGTACAGTTTTGTGTGAGACATAGAATTATACTGTGAACTTCTCAACAGCATGTTATAAACTTTTAAAGCAATTTAGCCACCCTACTCTCAGGCAAAGTAGGTCATTACATTTGAAGACAATTCCCCAGTGTTATATATTTCAGTAACCCTAATCTCCACAACAACAAAGCAACTACTGGCTATTTGCAATAATTTCCCTACATAGTTTGCAGATTTCCTAAAAGTAATTTGTTGCAAGTAGCTTATAGTAAAATGTATTTATGGAAAAAGTTTTGTTAAGATAAAGTGTGTTAGGGAGGGAGAATTTGGTAGATGAGTTGCTATGCAATTGTTTGCCAGTAAGGCATATGACTGAGTTGCTGTTTGTCTGTAAAGTTGCCAGGAGTCAGATAATATCCCTCATACATGCTTTTGTCTGCTTTTAAATACTTAGATTTCTTTTACACTTGATGAAAATTAACGCATACTTTTTTCAGTGCAAACCAACAATTTTCTGTGTGGTTGTCCCTGATACATTCCTTTCAATGCATATAAAGTATACCCTGTCTGGACTGGTCTTTGTATATGCCAATGCTGTTCCATAGAAATGTTTCTTTTGCTTTCAGTCATCTTTCTGATGAACATATGTATCCGCGGTGGTACAGCGGTAGTGTTGTTACCTCACAGCAAGAGGTTCTCCTGTTCGAGTCTCGGCATGAGTGCCTTCTGTGTAGAGTCTGCATGTCCTCCCCACGATTGAGTGGCCTCTGAAAGACATGCGTGAATGGGCATGCCTTCGCTGAAGGTTGGGCATCGGGCTGGCAACTCGGCACCATAAAAAGTGACTGCCAATCATTAGTGGACTGGAGTTCTGCTGTGGCGACCCCTAACCGAGAAAAGACAAACAACAATAACAACATCTTTCTGATGTGCAATATGCACTCTCCACTAATGCCAGATATAAAGAATTTATATGAGTACAAGCTTATTTCATTCATATTCCTACTTTAGGTTGCTTATATAGTACATTCCCCCCATGTGTTCAATGCATAGTGAAATTAATTAATTTTAATAGGTTTTCATTATTTCTTAGAAGTGCAGTATGCCATTTGTCTCCTTTTCTGATGTGTCCATCGAGCAGAGAATCCTTATTTTAGCAATGACTGTTGAATACTAAATCTGGAATACTGTTTAACCTTACGTCACTGTGCTAAATAGTAAGTTTATACACTAGTAGAATAACACATAAAATATCAAAGCAGCGGTTGTGGGATCCTATAAATATCTATCAATATTGCTCCAGGGTGTTTCTAACAAGTACACTAGAGAATGATTAAATAGTGGTGGAGATATGGCTATGATTGGTACATTAGCAGAAGAGGCACCGATGCAATTGTTATTTGTATGAGAAGAGCAATGGATGTTTGGTGGAGTTATATGTAATGGGAACAGTTCTCATATGTTCCAGATGTGCCGTATTGGAAATATGGAGTTATATAATATAAAATGATATTTGATATAGGGAAATAAGCCATGGGAAGAAGTTAGTGAGCATACTTCTATCTATGATTCTTGCATTCTGTATCATTTTTCATGTTGTGTTACAATAGAATGAGCAGCAGTTGTTCTATACTAGATATCACATATCCAAAATGTATTTTTGTCTTTGTACAAACAGTTTGCTGTGTAATTTGTTTCTAGTAACATCAGACAGCTTTATATCAAATCCTCCAGTACAAACAGCAGGTGAGTATGTTTTATTTTTCTTCACAGTTATTTTCTGTGAATAGATCTATAGATTTCTTTAGATGACCAGACGAGGAAAGCAAATTTTAATCAAAAAAGCTATCAAATATATAATCTACTGGGAGTTATTTCAATATTGCTATGTGCATTAGAGCTGGCATTTATTTTATTTCTGACATGAAATCAAAAACTGTCTGGTTTGATCCATGGGCTGTGTTCTGTTTTAGCAGTGTGCTGTAAACTTTTAAACTTTTGCCTTCCTTAATACCTTTTGCTCTGAGAAGTATATTAAGCCAGTCACAAAGTATCATGACAACAGCATATTCTTGTCTGTTTTGTTTTACCAAAAACTATTTGTGAAATTTAAAACATTCCAGGCATTCTCTGTGAAAGTCCTTTAACAGACTAAATAATTGCAACTATCATTTAATGATTGCTGCACTGTTTTAAAAAGAATGAGGGTAGTGACTCTAAAAACTAATATTCCACTGTTATTAAAATGATTATTTAGCCTGTGTTTGGTAGTTCTGCTGTGTCTTTGGATACACTTCATCTGGTGCAGTGTCATATTGACACGTATTATTGCCTTGTCATTTACTATCTTTATATTACAAAATAAAAGTATATGACTTATACAAAAATACAAACTTTTTACAGGTTGATGTATTCCTATTAATTTAATTGATTGTAGAAATTGTGATGCATTCTTCTAGGACTATAGACCCCATAGCATATGGGGACTCAAGATTATATATTGTAACATTAGAATGCAATGGTAATAATGCAGATAAATGTCTGAATAGCATCAAAAAACTTATTATATTTGAAGGAACATTAAGATTCCTGTGCATTGCAGCCAAACATCACCATGTTTTTAATGGAAAAAAAAGCAAAATTTATATTAGTAATGGTGCATCTCAGAATCACTATCTTACCTTTCAGACTAAATGTCTTGGCCTTGGAAAACTAACAGTTAATTTTGAATCAGCAAGAACTTGTCAGCTAATGACTACTATAGCTTCTTTCTGAGATAATGACACAAATCCTTTCTGCACCAAAAGACAGAAATAATATACCTTAAGCTTATGCCAATTATAACTGTTGTATTTTTTAATTAAAAAATACATATGAAGGGGAAATTACTTTTATTACTCTTGTTTTTCTGGAGCAAGGATTTGGCAAGTTGCACACACACTCATCATTATACCAAAGGTACCAGGATGATGCTATCATAGTCCATGTTTGTGTATATAATCTGAGACGTGCCTCTCTGGACTATATGAACAGAGATATTACAGACCTCTTTGAATATTTGTTTCACACTGGTACAAGGCTTACATTGAGCAGCATTCTACCTACACCAAGGATAATGCCACAGTATGAGCAACAAATGAGCATCTTTAGCAATTGTGTTAGTGTCCCCTACAAGCTCTCCTCAATCTGGAGTATATCGAAGTCTGCACCATTACTGACACATGGTTTAAAGCCACAGGAAGTACTCAGGCAGTGCAAGGGTGCAGTGCCTTCCACACATTTAGACAATCTACACAAACTGTGACTAATGGTGGAGGTGTCTTGAGCTATGTTAGAAGAAGTATACCTCAAGGTTGGTTAAACGGAATGATATCCTGGAATTTAACCATGTGCATATCACCTTAAATAGAATTGCTTTTCATATCTTTAAAAGCAATAGGTTACCATCGGTGTCACAAGAATCCCACAACTCTTATCTAGACCTACTGGAAGCACTCTCCATCCAGTTTATTCATGGGAGACTTTAACTATTCTTCTATAGACTGGGAAAAATACACTGCCTCCAACATGCAAGCACAACATTTCCTGGACATTATTAACACAAATGCCATTGATCAATTCATATAAAGGTTTAAACATACTATACCTATTTTTCACTAACATGGAAGAATGGTGCAATGGATAGAAAGAAAACAGTCCATTCTTACTACCTAGACCTGGCTAAAGGTTTTGATACAATATCCCAATCAGGTATTGTGGACAACCTCACTGAACAAGGCATTAATTTTTACATAACTCACTGGATTGCCAGCTGGCTCACAGAAAGGACCCAGGAAGCCAGGATTTCTGAGACCACTTCCACCAAGAGGCAGGACACCAACAGAGTATAACAAGGCTTCATGCTGGGCCCACTCCTCTTAGGCATCTACTTCCTTGAGGTCAGGGCTAATTTTAAGGGCTTGTGGCTCACCAAGTTTGCTGATGACTTTAAATTGGGAACTATCATAAATTTGCCCCTTAACACTAACCTCCTGCAAAAGGGTCTAATGCAGTCTAATGACTGGTACCAAAATCATGGATTAAAACTCAATGCCAAGAAGTGCATTATAGTGCATTTTGGGAAAATGTCCACCAGACAAATTATTATATTTAAAAGATACCCCTAAGAGTTGACCAAGTAGTTAGAGATCTGGGAACATAAGTAGGCAGTAATCTGGCCTGTGAACAGTACATAGCTAAAGTAGTAAGAATGTCATTGTATATAGCCCAACTTATAAGTAAGGGTACGGCATCCAGGTCCAGTGAAGTTATAGTACCATTATACTCAGCTCTTATCAGCTGCATCATTGAGTATCTAGCCCCCTTCAGCATATACAGCAGTTGGAATGCCAACAGATATTCCTCATCAGGAGAATCAAGGGGATTAACACATTTTCCTCTACAGATTGCCTTAAATCTATTTCTCTATACTCGGTCTCGTACAGGTTGTTGAAATGTGATCTGTGCTTGCCGTACAAGGCATCCTTAGATCTAGCCCTGATGGAGCTTTTGCACACCCACAAGATAAGCACCACCAGGAACACTAGATCCAGAGATCTGATCTTTCTTACAACATAAATAGAACATGCTGGTGAGACAAATATGTGTCTCAAAGGATCCCCACACTCTGGAACAGGATCCCTATCCATGTGAAACAGAGTCCATCTCTAACCTTATTCAAACGTAACCTTGACCACTGGATGGGAATCTGTAAATTCATCCCCCAGGCTGAACCCCCATGACTCCTATAGGAAGATGACAATGGGAAGCATTCCCTAATTAACATACTCTCCCACAAATAGCTTGTTAGCATCTCCTAAGTAACAAACTCTCCTAACTTAGATACACTTGTTAACAAGCACCACCCCCCAATTAAGATGTACATTTTATAAGGGATGCAAATGGACTGGGTTGCAAGGCTAGTCTTATAAAGGCCCTGGTAGTCATTAGCCTAATATTTACCTATGACCCCATAATAATTTATGCAATGGTTTAAGGACTGAATGCAGCATAAAAAGAATTAATATTAACATAATAACAATACTTTGCCAACATTTTATGGCACAAAAACAGCCCATAAAGGAAAGTGCACATGTTGATCATTTCTAGACATAAGACATGACTATTTTGTGACCAGAAGGAATCAGTTATTAATTATCATAACATATTACTTGTAGGTTCTGTTTGTGTGTTATAAATTACTTTTCCTTAAAATTGTACAAGTTTTGCTTTTTTTGTTTCTTGTAGTCACAGCTGGCCTTAGGCATAGGCCAACTAGGCAGCTGCCTAGGGTTCTGCTCTAGCAGGGGCCCTTTTCCAGTATTTATTTATTTATTGTAGTAAAGAAATGGTTTCTTTAAAATGTGTTGAATAAATACAGGAAAAAACTGAAGAGTAAGCAAACTGTGAGAAAAATGAAGAACAAAGTATTCTTAATGGTAGGTAGACCAAGATTAGAAGCCTGCTTGTAATCAGCATGAATGTTATGTGTGTCTAATATTTTTTTAAGTATTGGTTTCTGATTTTTAATAATACATCACCTGTGACTCCATCAACCGGTTGATCGACATATTAAAAGTAATATTCAGCATCTAAACCAAATTTCATCAGACTAACAGCAACATCTTACCCAGGCTTCTATTATGCAGTACTTATATTATCCACTTGGGTGAATCAGCTTTGTTTAAATGATCAGGCAAAACATGTATCCTCCTTGCTATCCATTCCCCAGACTTCATTAAAAATGTAGGCCACAGAGTTCCCCTCATAAATAGATAGACCATATTCATTTCTCTAGATTGGAATGATGTCTTTACTATGCCACAAAAGCTCATTTTGGTGTGGCACAATATCTGTCTGTACTAGCTAATTTGTATTCAACATGTAGTGATAGTTCTAGGGGAAAAAACACTTGCTTTCTAATCTGTCAAATCCAAAACATTCCATTCTGATTACACTGGAAAGAGCACTTCTATGGAAATGAGGGTGCCCTAGATTGTCTGCTTTCTGTGCATTATTTGATGTGGACATAAAACTCAACTGGAAAATCTTATCCATCTGGAAAGTTAAACCTATTTATTGACATTTGACTGCCAGGGAAGCCCAACAGGGTAGGAGTGAAGTTTCAGCTAAAGCCCGGGGAGAAAAGCTCCAAGGTATTGCAAATTTTAAGAATACTAATTTTACAGTCTTTAAAAATAATAGAAACAATCTATAGTTGAAATAATTATACCAAATTAGCCATAATATGAAAACAGTGGTTAAGAATAGATGCATGTTATATGATAATGATTTAATAGAGAAATGTTGGTCAGTTTGTAGAGAAATTAAAGGTAGGTTATTATAACACAAACAGGAACTTCAATAAAAAGTAAGAGAAAAACAGGCTTATGGTATATTTGGAGATAAAGCCAGTGAGAGAAATTGGTAGAAGTAAGGAAGTAAGTGAAGAAGGGAGAGTAACGAGATGTAATGTATAAACAGGTATTTATTCACATTTAGGGATATAGTTTTTCTTGGTGTTGAGCAAGAACAGAGATATCTTTTAGGTAGGAAGTCTTTCAGAGTGATTTTGAAGGATGGGAGGGAGGGTGTTGACTTGATGAATGGAGATTAGGTGTACCAGACCTTAGCAACATGTATAAGTACAGACAATGCCGAGCAGATTTGATAGGTTTGTGGACAGATAGGATTCTTTGGTCACTGGATTGTAATAACCAACAGGGAAAATAGTTGTGTAGAATTTTATTTAGTGCTGGACAAGGAGATGGATTCTGGATAATTTTATAGGTGGTAAGAAGCTGTGTATATGTTAGATGATAGGGTATTTCTAAGCAGTTTAGGCTTTTTAGTGCTATACAGTGGTGGTATCTGAAAGGTGCATTTACTGTAAATTTAGCAACTTTATTAGAGCATTGTTCACATTTTGACCTTTGCGATGCCTGAAGGTTACTAGAGATGGAAGTGTCATAAAGACGTATGGAAAGGAAATAAGTAGTGACAAGTGTAGTTTTAGCTGAGTTGGTGAGAAAGTCTTTGGCTCTAGAAAGCTTCCCTAGTTTTGTATGACTTTTATAATGCAATTTTGTATGTGCAAGTTGAATTTCACCACTATAATCCCTAATAATTTGGAGTGACCTTAGTGGTTATATTATCAAGAGAGAGGACTTTAAGTTTTATTTTTTTCATGGAAGAAGGATTTGGGGAAAAAAAACATTTTTTTTAAGGCTGAGCATGTGTTGTGAGTTACAAGGCCATGTTTCAGTTGCTGTAAAAGCTTCCTGTGTAACATTTTAGAGGTGTGCCATGTTATCAGATGTGCAAACAAGTGTGGAATCATCTGCACATTGTATTAGGAGGCCCATTGTGTGGATGTGCAGAGGGCATTCATGAGAATGTTAAAGAGGAAGGGACAAATGGTACAGCCTTGTGGTTGACTGGTGTAGACTGGGAGGTATGAAGAGAAAGTGGAGTGCCATTTTACTGACTGTTACCTGTTCGCATTTGAATAAACGGGTGAGCTGAGAGGGACCTAATGAGAGCACTCAATGTGGTCATTTGCTATGACAAACTGTGCTGAAAGCTTGAGACAAGTCTTGAAATAAGGAGGTGACTAGTTTGCTGTTATCTCTAGCTTTATTTACAGTATGTATATATATATATATATATATATATATATATATATATATATATATATATATATATATATATATATATATATATATATAGGTTAGAAGTACAATACTAGTACTGTGGGAGGGATGGAAGACATGTTATGTGGGGAATAGGAGTTCTTCCAGGAGATAGTTTAGCAATTATTTTTGAATACATTTTTCAAGTATTTTGGAGAGAGGGGATAATATCACTATAGGCCTAAAGTTAGTAATGCCTGTTGAATTCCCTCCTTTGTATAAAGGGATAATGTATGATTTTTTTTCTGAAGAGAAGGAATGTGGCATGCCTGGATTGACCTACTTATAAGGATTGATAAAGGGCAGGCAATGCAATCAGCTACTATTTTAAGGTACTCACTTAGATGTTCATCAACTGAAGTAGAACATGGTCTGAGTTTCTTTAAGAGTAATTTAATATAGGATGTGGGCACAAGTTTGAAGGTAAAAGTGAATACGGTGATACAAGGCTGCTGCACTAAATTAGGATTAGATGCTGGGGAATCTGTGGTTAAAGATGATATACTTTCTATGAAATAAACATTGAATTGCATTGCAATTTCACATGTTGAGTTGTAGGGAGAGGGTTTAGGGTTGAATTTATGGTGGGGATGCAAGATTTCTTTAATTACAGTCTAGAATTTTTAGGGTTGTTTTACTGTTATTCTAAAAGTTATTATAATATAGTTTTTATTTTCATTAATTTGTTTTTTAGTACAACTGAGAAGCATTCTGAAGTTTTGAAGATATTGTGCCCTTTTATATTTTTGCCATTCTTTCCATGCTACTTCTCTGTCCTGCATTAGCACTCTACTCTTTTTGGATAGCTAAGTTGCATTATTTGGTTTTAGTCCCTTCCTTCTAAGAGGTACAATGCTATTCAGGATATTCAGCACATTTTTATTTAATTCATTTATAGCACCATCTAAAGGGAAGATTTTTAGGAAGTACCAGTTAATAGATGATGGGGTAGTAATGAACATTTTGGGTTAAACTTGGAGGGATTGAGTATTGTTTTATAAACATGCTGGTTAAGCTGATGTGCGAGATGTCTGGTTGTATAAATTGGGAGATCATCATTGAGGCAGTCAGACATTGTACCAGACGTTGTGTATTTGGTAGGGTCTGATAATAGTATCCAGTCTAATAGTGAATTTGAAGTTTTGCTATAATGTGTGGGGCTATTAATTAGCTGTATGAAACCAAATAAGTTCACACTAGATGTAGGAGAGTTAGAGTTTATGACCAACAAGTTGACATTCACATCATCAAGTAGTATTTTTTGGGGGGAATTATTATAGATATCCAATGTAGGGTATTTTCTAGTATAGAAGGGATTTAAAAAACAGTAATACATATTTGTTTATAATTGTTTACATTCTGGAAAGTAATAAGAAGCTCTGCTGAATTAAATTTTGGTATTATTTCATTGTACAGGGAAATGTGGTGGTAGTTGGAAAGTATTAAAGCAATACCATGACCTTTCCTCTTTTTATAGTCATTACGGATTATGTTATAGCCCGGAAGTTTAATTTTAGAGTTGTTTATGCTGGGTTTAAGCCAAGTGTCAGTTGCAGTGAGAATAGCAGGCTTATGTTGGGTAATCATGGCATGTTGTTTAACAATATTATTTGTTATGCTTCTAACATTTATTGCAGCAAAAGTTAGATTACCAGGTTTTAATGTTGACCATTGTAGGGTTTGAATAGTTTGCAATAGAGAATTGTCTTGATGTTCATTGTAATAGGTGTGGACAGGACTAGGGTGAATGTCTCCTAATAGTTGGACTTTAGTATACTGGGGAAAGTATTGATATTTGTTTATGGAGAGTATTTTTCCACTTAATTTTGTTTTGGTTTGAATTGACATGGAGTTAATCAGTCTATATTTGGGGTAAAGATAAGGGCTATCATTAAATATGTTTGCTGTGATGTGTGGAGAGTGTAGAGAGGAAGTATGAATATGTAGATGGGACAGAGTTGGAGATATGCTAAGAGCTATTATAGAGTTATGGTAGGATGAAAGATGGCCCAGTAGTAGGAGAAGAATAGGACGTAAACTAAGGAGTAGTATGATTAAGTAAAGGGACCTGTATGTTATAGTTAGCAGGTAGTGAGGAACTATGGATGAAGAAGGAAAAATAAGTTGGAGGGTAGAAGGATAATTAGTGCTGGTGGAGTCTAAAAGCTTATTTGAGAGTTGGTAGGAAAGAAGTATTTTCTATGACAGAAGACATGTTATGCTATCTTTTCTGGAATGTAAAGAATGGAGGGGTTTAAAATGATAGAGTATGAGAATGTAGTTAAAAATAGGAAGAAACAAGTTTTTTTTGGGGGGGGGGAGTAGAATCTACAATGTAGGATAGATAGGTGCTTTTGGGGAGGGTTATGACTATGAATGAATTTAGTGCAATCCAGTTAGGGAGGGAGAAAGGTAGTTGGAAATAGTGCTAAAAGATTAAATGGAAATGGTGAACTGGGTAAAATGAAGCAGGAGTGTTTCTATGATAGTAGAAAATTATTTTGGGGGTGGTTAGGAGTTGGAGTAAAACAAGTGAAATGTGTATGTAGGAAGTGTAATAGTAGAGTAATAATGGATGGGATTAAATTGGGGGTAGGGTAGATGAGTGAAGTGAAGCCGAGCATAGCAAGGCTTTCACCCTCAGATCAAATTATAACAGAGTTTATAGCCAATACAAAGCAATTAGCAGAGAAAGTAGAGCAGATTTTCTTTCATTTCCTGAATGCATAAACCTGTCAGCCAGGAAGACTAAATAACTGACATATACAGTGTAAACTACTGGTCAGGAGAAAGGACAGTGGCCAACTTAGTAGGTGGCGCAAGGACTACTCTTTTGAAGGTGGGATGTTAAATCCAATTTCCAGCACAGGTAGATGTTTGACTAGTTGAAATTAATACACAGCAGGGCTCCTCAAGTTAAATCTGCTTACATTGTACAAAGACAAAATTCTCAGTGAAACTGTTTGGGAGTTTGCCCTTATGGCACAGCTCTTGACGTATCTCAATCAGATAAAGTCTCCACAGGCTCTAAAAGGAAAGAAAGGAGAAAAGAACTCTACTACAATTTCTTATTATATTGAGGCAATAGTGGCCACCGAGAGTCAGAAGAGGAAAATATGGTGAAAGTATAAGAATAAAGAGATGGCAAAAAAAGTTTATGGCTTTAAGCTAAACATAGGTTAGCAGGAGGTATACTGATAGAGTACCCCTGTAATGTAGTGTATATATAGACCTACATAGAGCAAGTTATCATAACATAGCAATGCAGTGATGCACACAATATAAAACCATATCTTAGTAAACATTCATGAAATTAACCAGCATGTCAAAAGACATGATATACTTGTTAAAGGGCACAAGTTCAACATGCATAAAACTTATCCAATTTGAATGAACTTGACACAAATACAACACGCTATTGAGGTCTATTCATTGTTCTACACAGTCTTAGAACAAATATAAATGTAATATCATATGACACATACATGCACTGTAAAGGAATGTGGAGACTGAGTGAAAGGAGAGAATAATTAGGGGTTGTTCAGTAGTACATTCTACTATAGTGATCTGCCCACTCTAGTCAAATTATAATGGAGAATAATCAGTGTATAGCCAATACAAAGTAATTAGCAGAAATGTACAAAGTAGAACAGGTTTTCTTTCATTTCCTGAATGCAGATACCTGTTAGCCAAGAAGAGTAAGTAGCTGGCATAAACAGTGCCAACTACTGGTCAAGGAAAATGACAGTGGCTAACTTAATGAGTGCTCCTCAGAGTGCAAGGACTACTCCTTTTGGAGGGTAGATGTTAAAGCCAATTTCCAGCACAGGTAGTTATTTGACTAATTAAACTTAATACACAACAAGATTATTCAAGTTAAATCTACTTATATTGTACAAAGACAAAATTCTCAGTGAAAACATTGGGGAGTTGGCCCTTATGACAGAGCTCCTGCAGTATCATGGTGGGATGCAGTGACCACAGGATCTACATTGTGAAGGGTGTTGAGGAATGAGTCAGGCAATTAAATGCATCCTCCTTGGTATCCATTTTCCAAACGTCATTATCTACACATTAAAATAATGTAAGTGCCTATGTGGGAGTAAAAGTACTGCCAAAAAAAAAGCCCTCAAAAAAGTGTAAAATATATTCATTCCACACCTCCACAGTTTAATTTCATGTGGCAAACAAATGTTATGTATTAAGGGATACAGATGTATCCTCATGCTATAACACCTTTCTTCTAAAAATTATTTACTGTGTGAAAAACAGATGATGTTCTATTCAAAACTGGAAAGAATGTTTTTCAGTGCAATGCAGAACACAGACAAAGTATTAAACTATTGAACTCCTTTGGGATCTTTTGGTTCTTTTTTTTTTTTTTTTAAGTTCCCTCCCCCTTGTTTCACTCTTTCCTGGTCTTCTAACCTGTTTCCCCATGAATCACAGTGTCTATCAGCTTCTCCTTTCATCTCACAGACTAATACCATATTTCCTTTGCTTGGTCAGGGGTGGAGCTTAAAGATTTACTAAGGGGTCTTGCAGCAAATGCTTGTGCAAGAGGGATGGAATTTTATGACCTAGTCTCTTGTCCCCTCCCCCCTCCCTTATGCCCATCCTGAAATCATTCAACATCTTTTGAGGTAATACCTTCCCTCAAGGGAGTGCAGAGATACCCCCCCCCCCCGGGAAAAGAACAGTCATCCTTCTCTACCAGCTGTTTAGACCTCAGTGTAACAAATAGGTCACTTGGACCATAGTTAGAGCTTTATTCATCTATACCACTGTACTGGCCTCCACTTTTGGGTTTCTTTTATTGAAAAGACAAGTCCTCTTCCCATTCATTAAATGTAGTATAATAATGTACTGAATCATATGCGTAACTGTCAATCCATGACTTTCTCAAATTGACCAGACCTTACCTATTTCTTAAACATAAAGGAAATTGCTAAGAAATGTACCTGGCAGCCTGCAATTATGACCAGTTATACTCAGTAATAAGGTCTGACTGCCAACTTAACATTTATTATTTCAGAATCAGAGAAGGCTTACAGTGGTTTTCTGAATGTATTCTTCCCCAGTTTTCCATCGATGCGTTATGATTAGTTAAGTATCCAAGCTTGATATAATCACTGTTTAAGGAAGATAAATCAGAAAGAGAAAAAGTTAGAACATGCAAGTTCATGAATCATGCATGAACCAGATTATGTCATTATTAAGTGACTAGTATTCATTGGGATGCCTCAAAAAAAAGTGGTGTAGTTCTATCAATATGGCAAATAGGAATTTAAATTCTCAAAAAGACCAACAAAAATTACTTGTTTGCCATATAGCTACACAGCCCTTTCCCTTTTATTCAATAAATTATGTTTGAGGCATCCCAATGAATAGTAGTCCTTTTGAAAGGCTATGCATTAATATATATTTCTGATGAATTAAACCACTGACAAAATTTGAGTGGCTCTTCAATTCTGATTATTATTATTACTACAATTCTCATATCTTTATAACTTGGCAAAGGTTTTGTTTATCAAACATCTGGATGTTATCAGATCTATTGCTCACAAGTGGGCAATATTAAACTTTTGCTTCCATGTCCAGCGGGTCACATGAGTCACTCATTCTCAAGTTCTTGCAGTATATGTCTTCAGTGACTCAAAATAGTTGTTTTGTGTGTGTTTTTGCATTAGTTTTGACTAGAAATAGAGAGTTACGAGTGCTGCTTTATACACCGAATGATATAATAGCAGAAAGAACATTGTTAAACACACCAAGCCTGCATAACTAAACAGTGGCACAACCATCTTTGTTAATTAAATTTCTTTCTTTGCATTACCACATAGTTCTTAAGTTAACCAAAATGAGTTTGTAGTATTTTATAGTTTTTCATAATTAACTATAACTAAGGCTACATACAAAAAAAAAATGAAAGCTTGTACCAAAGTCTGGA
Organism: Protopterus annectens; assembly: GCF_019279795.1. NCBI lineage: Eukaryota > Metazoa > Chordata > Ceratodontiformes > Protopteridae > Protopterus > Protopterus annectens. Next base: position 198,606,086 of record NC_056742.1, read on the forward strand.
GCTTTTCTCCTTGGATCTCCACTAAAAAGGGGTAAGTTTCTGCCCAGTAGGATTATCCTGCTAAACAAATGTAATAGATAACTATATCAATCCATCAATCAAATAAAATGAATAAATAAATAAGTAAAAATGCGCTTGCCTAGTGAAAATGACCCCTGGATTCACAAAAGCTTGCACGGAGTGCAAGACTAGTGCTATCTGCAAGACTAGTGCTATCTGCAGAAATGTACTTGGTTAGTAACCGAGTACATTCTCCAAAATCCAAAACGGAGCTATGACAGCCCCAAATAAATGCTGCATATCATTGAGGAAGCATGCCGATGGCCAAGTATAATGTCACTGGCATTGCAAACAATACAAAAAAATTTAAAAAATCAACTTTGATTTTTTTTTGCCGATCTCGGCTGTTTAAGCATAGGGCAGCGGCTCGCAAACAGGATTGGGGAGAAAATAAGGAAATAAACCTAAAATAAGCATTCTAACTAAAATCAGTATTCTCCTATGCAAGCCAATGGCAGGCAGAAGACAACCTGGGCAGTGAGTAGTGGTTGCTAAGGGGGGAGGCTCAGTGTGACACATGTAATTATGCATTAGCAGGCAATCCTATGCAAATGAGGAGAAGGATAGTGGATCCCAGTTTTCCCCAGCATGTGAGGCAGGTCCCAACAGTGTAAGAGTATGAATAGCTGGGTGCAAGACTAGGAGGTAGGTGACATCATGGGTGGGTGTGTCAGGCATACTGTAAGCAGATTGGAGCCCTGTGGTTCGGGTTTGCTCCTAGCTTAGCACAGCTAAGATGGGGGGGGGTGTTTAAACCTGCCTAGCACTCGTTACAAAGTGTAAGCGGGTGTGCGTGCCGCACACTGGGTTTTACAGGAAGAAAAAAGAAGTTAAACCAGGAAATAGCAGCTGTGTACACCTTTGAGCAGTCTGTTTGCGCGGCACACACATGGGCTTAAACAGGGAGGCAATGGGAAGGGAAAACAGCAGTAGGAAGGTAATCAAGGAGAGCTAGCTTAGCTGGCAGGTGAAATGTATCAGAATCAGCCAATTACACAGGCAGCAGACCAGCCCAGCACACCACTATAAACTATGCAAACACCTTTCCCCCTTGTTTTTTCCCAAAAACTCTGCACCACCGGTGTATATGAATGGGGAAATTTTACAAAACGAAAGCAAGAGAAAAAATGTTAGGGGCTGCTTTTGCTATCATAAACCAGCATGTGCATGAGGCCAAGGATGGTGAGGATGTGAATGCTGATGACCAACCCACAGTGAGGAGGAGAAGAGTGTACAGACCCAGGGAAACCTACCAGGGACTACATGAGCTTCAGATAGTGGAGCACTATAGGGTGGACAGGGACCTCCTACAGCATATTGTTGAGCTGTGCTGGCCACACCTCAGACACAGAACCAACAGAGGGGAACCCATCCCAGTGGAAACCAAGGTATGTGTAGGCTTAAGAATATTTGCCACAGGTCCCTTCCAAAGGCCGACTGGGGATATCATGGGGATCTCGCAGGAATCAGCATCCAGGGTACTCCACCAGTTCCTGGATGCCATGTCAGCACAAGCCGGTGAGCACATATATTTCCTCAACACCTGTGAGGCGATGGCCAGCAATATGTGTCTCTTCCAACAAAAGCAGAATACACTGAAGTAGTGGGTGCTATAGACTGCATGCACATACACATAAAAGCACCACCCCATGAGCAGGGCAGGGTCTACATAAACTGCAAGGGCTTCCCCTCCATCAACTGCCAGATCATGTGCAATGCCCAGAGCATTATAATGAATGTGTGTGCTGGGGGCTATCATGATACCCACATTTGGCATCTGATGCAGCAGTACCAGAGATTTGCCAGTGGGGACATCCCATACCAGCACCTAGTGGGGGATGCTGGTTATGCACTGGAGCTGTGGCTGATGACACCCATCAGAAATGCACACACACCTGAACAAGAGCTCCATAAAGAGGCACATGCACAAACAAGAATCATAATAGAGCGTGTGTTTGGGATGCTCAAGTCATGGTTCCGGTGCCTGGACACATCCAGTGGAGCCTTGCAGTACTCTCCAGCTACATGTACCCAAATTTTCATGGTATGTGCCATGCTACACAACATGATCCTGAGGAAACAGCTTCAGCAGGTAGAGCAAGGGGCAGGGCCACACAGCCCCCCACCATTGCCAAGGCCAACACAGGCACAGAGTGACTCAGAGGAGGAACAACCTGAGCTGCACCTCTGGGCAGAAGGAGGCATTAACAGTCTGCCTTGGCTTTGGCAAAGAGGCAAGGCCTAGCACACACACTGACACAGTGGAAACCCAGGGAATAGAAACTCTCTCTGACTCACACATACAGTAAAAGGGATGCCAAAAATGACACTACCTGTGTTTAACCATGCATAGGGAGTGTACTTTGTGCATCTAACATAGTCAGCCCTCCAGCACAATCCTCAATACTGGCACAGCTGCAAGGTAAGTCACCCTTCCTATCAATCACTGAATGCAGTAGTATGGTCTGTTAGTTGTATCAATGGTATGGATGTGAACATGCAATGAAGGGAATTGGATGGCTGAATGGGATGGCAGCAGATAGTAGACGGCTATATGGGCAGCATGAAACCATAACAAATACTGGTGTCAACAAAGTAGGCAGTAACAGACAAGGTGGAAAAACCACTGCAGGAGTTATGCTGGCCCAAATGTGTGTCCATAGGGCACACACATGCATGTCATGGAGGTTCACATACCCAACAACAGTCCCACCCAGCCAGCAAGACAGGTGTAGATGAACACAAGGAAAGGCTGTGCTAAGGTCCTCAAGGTATGACAATGGAGATCAACCCCCCCTCCAGACTTACACAGAGTATAACAGGTCGGAAGTGGGATGTCATTCATGAAGGATAGGAACTCTGAAATGGCAATGTAGGTCAATAAAACCTATTAACTGTACTACACTGATATGCCTGTAGTCTGCAGGATAGGTCAGAATACAGATTTAAAAGAAAGCGAACAGACTACCAGAAATACCAGTAGGGTCAAAGCAAATGCCCACAGTTGGCAGGTGTGCCCCCCAAACCCTATCTAGAAATGTATTAGCATCCATGTGTTGGAGTAATAACACTGAGCACAGAGTACCTGTGCTTGCTAAAGTAGAAGGATGGATTGTGTCATGTGTACAATATGCAGACCTCTGAGTGTCAAGTTGATGTGTGGTGGCCATCAGGGTACCTGAAATATCAGGTGGGTATAGCAGAAATGTCTACAGTTGTCAGGTGTGACTCCCCAATCCTATGTAGTATAGCAGTAGCATCTATGTGTGGGTATCATAGCAGCAGAGTACAGAGTACCTGAGCTGCCCCAGTTGTAATGATGGAATGTTTCATGTGTACAATATGCAGAGATCTGAGTGTCAGGTTGTTGTGTGGAAGCCAACAGAGTACCTGACATATCAGTTGGTTGTAGGGCATGTCCACAGTTGTGATATGTGCCCCCACCAACCCTATGTAGAAATGTATTATCAGCCATGTGTGGGAGTAATAACAGTGAGTACCGAGTACCTGCGCTGGTCAAATCAGCAAGATGGATAGTCACATGTCTACAATAGGCAGAGCTCTGTATGTTAGGTAGTTCTGAGTGGTATGCTGTGTGAAAGTGTTCAGCAAATAGCCATGGATGGTGTGTCTTGGTGTCCAATGGTCAGTACTGCTGATGACTGGGCCAAGTCCACACAATTGCAGTGCCAAACAGACTGGTATCCCAGCAAGACATGTTGCAGCAGTAGACCGTATGATTTGTACAGATGTCATAACTTTCACCATCTGGAAGATGGACATGGCATGAGTGTAGGCCCAGACATAGGCACAGTTCACAGGTGGAAGTACCATAGAGAGGGACTGTTTAAAATCTCACAGTGAAATGGAGACATCCTCCATTTGTACATGCAGGTTCACAGCACATCAGTTGGTTGTGTAGTATGGGAAACTAAGATGTACTGTGAACAAACACTGGCAGACCACAAAAGGCAGAGGTATGATGTATGTAGAAGCTGCTGGTGTCCACTCACTAGCCACCAGCAGGGGAAAGGGCCATGTATGCATGTGAGGAAGTAGCAAGTAGCTACCCTAGCACACATGCAGCCAGTCCGGCCCAACACCAGCCTCAGGTAACACACAGGCCACCTCCCTGCTGCTGTGAATGAGTACAATATGATCCCCACATTACTATGTGAATACTCACAGAATGCAGCATGCTCATGAGGTGTCCCACGCAGGTGTGTCCATAGCTGTAGGATGCACCCTGCCAGCATCCACACCAATGGATAAATAAGGACAGAAGCAATTGCCATCACCATCTTGCACACCTATCCTGTCAACCCAGGGGAATACATTGCCTTGCAGCCTGGGTCTGTACAACTGACAGAATGCACTGGCCTGCTACAGATAGACTGCATCAGTACTCAATGCCCCACTGTCCTCTGTCACAGGTCTGTGTCACGCCCATACCGACACTTTAGGTTACCCCATGGACTCCCACATAATGACAAAACACAATCCACAAAACACAAATGCAAAGACAGGTTGACAGATCCCAGTAGTATGTCCATCATGTTCCATTGCATGAACTGTGCACCAACCTGTACATACTGCTGGGATGGAGTGGCAACTATAGGCATACCTATCAGATATCACGTGCATAATGGTAGGAAGAGAACAGATTAACAGGGGGGGGTAGCATCTCCACCATGGAGTGTGTGAAGGATGAAACTCTGATGTGTGCATACTTATCATGGCTGCAAAAACTGGGATGGGTGGCCACAAACCTGCTTGTAAACCAAATTGTGAAGGGTTAATGAACAGAATAATGAGCTCTGCCTCTGGATAACCTCAATGAGTCTGAATACCTGGGAGGTATGGCCACAACACAATATGACCATCCTGTCATAGTGATAATTGTACAGGCATGGGACCCACAGCCACAACAGCACCAAGGTGCTGGACCATATACACAGACCCATCAACAAGTGTCTGCAGTTTCCACACCAGAATGACATGAGTGTGCAAGAATATGTAGGTTGAGCACCACATTACAGGACAAAGCTGCATTCAACTTGTAATCCCCGGGAACCTACTGCCAGCAAAGATGTATACCTGTCAGTAGTTGATGACATAAAACATCAGAGGGTAAAACACCACATATCACTGAGTATTCCTGCCAATACTGAAACCATGTAGCAGAAGCACCACAGGCACAATTAGCAACAATCTCACTAGCCTTTGCCCAATGTCGACCCACATTGTCAACAAATCTACAGATATCCTGCAGAAGCAGGTTACTAGCTGTAGATGTAGAGCACAAAAACCTGCACTGGAGTACAACCTACCTGGAATGGAGTCACGCATGCAATACAGACACTCATACTGGGCATGTTCACACACTTAGAGAAGCGAAGGCCATGTCAGAAAACAATTACAGAAGGGTCATACTGGGCATGCTCTCACACTTAGAGGAATGAAGCCCGTGTCTGGAAACAACTGTGGACTATGCACAGCAGTCAGTCACAGACGTCTGTGTAAGCACTCCACATTACACACCAGTCATGCTCTGCACACACAACAGATGAGAATATGCACATATATCCAAGGACAGCACACTATAACAGCTCAGACATACACATAATAGATGTGGGAAGAGGGTGGCAGACAGTGACAGACAGTTCCTCTCTCATGAGGCCTGTCCCATACAGTACATTCCCATTTTGCAAAAACATATGATGTGCAAATGTCCATCACTGTACACAATTGCCCCTGGTAGCCTTCCAGTTGGTACACCTTTCATTGCCTTTCTTTGATAAGCCTGCTGCTGTTATTCCCTGTGAAATACACCTTTGGTGAAGAAGTATTCCAGTAATCTCAGTGGTGCATTCTGCAACTGTGTAATGCTCCAATGTGCTGTAGTAGTTAGGTATGTGTTCTAATCCCATTCATGGCAAGTGTGCGTGTTTGTGCATATGTGTAGGGCCAAATGCTTTTGAGGACAGTCAGTACACCTGTCATTGCCTTTCTTTGACAAGCCTGCTGATGTCATTCCCTGTGAAATACACCTTTGGTGAAAGAGTATCAAAGTAATCTCTGTGGTGCGTGCTGTAACTGTGTAGTGCTGTAGCACCTAGATAGGTGCTCTAATCCCAGACATTGCAACTGTGAGACTTTTGGTTTATGTGTGTGTGTGTGTGTGTGTGTGTGTGTGTGTGTGTGTGTGTGTGTGTGTGTGTGTGTGTGTGTGTGTGTGTGCATCTGTGTGTGTGTGTGTGTGTGTGTGCATTTGTCATACATATCCTGTGTGAAGACCGAAGCAATGTGGAGTGGGTTTTGCACTTTTCCTATATGTTGAGCCTATTAAATGTCATAATGTCCACCTTGCAAGCATAACAGATGTCAAACATCACAGTGGCTGGGCTAAACAATCTATACCCCCACATGTGACATCATGGCATGGAGAACAATATAGGCAACACCTGTATTACCCAGAGAACACTCTCCACCCATGTCCTGGACACAAGCACACTTGGCCAGGCAACAGCCAATAAGTTGGTAGTCCCATGCATATTGCCCACAGATGTTAACCATGGTGTGATTGCAGTGGACTACAGAGGACATGGCACCCTGTCCCATCCCTACAATAGGCAATGCATTGCATACAGTGCTCCATCGCTATGTGCCCCAATGGACACCTGCTACAACTGGCATGCCAGCAAATGTTACCCACAAAGGCCATGCCACGCCGTATACACATGCCCTGTATGTACAAATGCCACTGACACCAGTGAATACTGAGGGGGTAACAGGGGTAAGCTGCCTGAAGCTATCTGGATGTACATTACCATTCAATTCACCTTGGGTAAATGCAGGCACACTGCTTCCTGCCATACTAACTGTTCTGTTTGTCAGTGCTATTAAGATGGTTTCAGTCATGCCTTTTTATATCACAGATACATCCCATTGTGTCTACTTCGGTATGTTCCCCCTAGGGATTGTGTACAGACTGTAGATGGAGGCTGCAGGACTGTACATCTACATTACTGACAGTTGATTACTTGTTATCTTGTGGCCCAGTCTGTGACTACTGTTGTGCTACTTGAAGGTCTTGGTCTGGACAGCAACATATGTACTCCTTTCCAGAATACTGTATACCTTTATCTGTTAGACAGTTGCATTACTCTGTCTAAACATATTTCAGAGTCTACACAGCTATATGACATGGCATACGGTATTGTAGTAGTGCACAAATGAAGCTTCCCCATGTATTCAAACCTGTGTGTGGTATTATATCTGTGACCTGTCTCTTGGTATATGTTGCAAGCAAGAGGTGTCACTTGTATGTTTGGCTCATACAGTATCCATGTGGCATGCTGGTGACTGTAGCCATAGTGGCTGTACCGTATTGTGTGCACCCTCTACATATGTTTCTCCCTACACATATGTCTGTGTGTGTATGTGCAATTACATATATATATATATATATATATATATATATATATATATATATATATAGATATGCATCTGCATATATATGTCTGTGTATATGAATCCTAGAAATGTTGAGTGGGTCCACATTGTACATCCTCTATGGTAGCCACACTGTACTGCATGATATGTTACTGATACTAGCCTGACAGCATACAGGTGGGGATGGAGTACTGTTAACATCCTGTGCCCATGTTGTGTCAGGTCCTGGGTTTGGAATTTGTGTTCCTTTGTCACTGTAGGGAGCAATGCTTTTGAGGCCATTCACAGGCACTACAACCTCCATTGCCCTACTTTGGCAGGTCTGCTGACATCATCAACTGTGAAATACACCTTTGGGGAATAAATATCCCATTAATCTCTATGGTGCATACTCTAACTGCGTAATGCTGTGGTGTGACAAACTAGTTAGGTAGGAGTTCTAATCCCGGCTATGACAAGTGTGTGTGTGTGTGTGTGTGTGTGTGCGTTTGTAATTCGTAACCTGTGTGGAGGTGGCTGTCACTGTGTAACACCTGGACTCATTGAGGAGCCTGTTTTGTAATTTTCCTGTATGGTGGCCATATTATAGGTCACATTATCCACCTTACAAGGATGACAGATGTCGATCAGCTGAGATGCTGGGGTGCCAGTCCACACCCCTACACATGATACAAGGCCTGGTGAACAAAGTAATCAACTAGTATTACACAGAGTACACTATGAACCTGTGTCTCATATGCAAACAAACTTGCCTAGATAACTGCCGCTATGTTGGAAGTACCCTGCATACTGTTCACAGATAGCAAGCATGGTGTGATTGTAGTGGGCTACAGATGGCATGGTACCCTGTCCATCAGTACAATAGGCACATAACTGAAGACAGTGCACCTTCACTATGATCCCCAATGGATGCCTACAACATCTGTGATGCCATCAATTGTGATCCACTAAGGAATGTCCATGAGCACGCCCTGCCACAAGAGGTCAGGAGTGGCACATGTGATGATAACAATCTGTGTACATAACATGGTCCAAACCCCCCAGGTAGGGTTCCACATGTCACTCTACATGCATGTGGGAGGTATGCACAGCCCAGACACCTTCCATGTCATGGACTAAGGAACACATACATGCCAAGCAATGCACAGCATTGCCCACATGCAATAGTTACCCAGGTGACTGAATGGTGAATACAATACCCAGCTGTGTGGGGAAACCAGATACTACACCCCTGAGCCACACTGCAAACCATTGTCATGTCGCCTGATGCCAAGGTATACCCATCAACTAGCCTTGTATATCCGTCTGGCACAGTCGACCACTACACACCCGTGAAGCAATGCACCCATGCATGTCAGTACTGGCACCCTGTGTCTGTATGTGTGTTGTATGTTCTCTATGACCACATTCACACTCACTACAACCCCATTGGCATACTGAAGCATGCTGTCTGATATCAGACACCTCCACATACCCTTTGCCTATATAACCTCTGTATAACCCCTGTGGTGCATGTGATACCTGCACAGTACTGTGTTGTGGCAATCTAACTAGTGATGAGTTGCATCTCTGGCCCTGCCAAGTGTGTCAATGTGTGTGCGTCTTTGTGAGAGTGTTGCTGTGTTGATGCTGACACCTGTTCATGTGGACAGGCACGTGCACTAGACCTACCGTGTGGCTACCATATCACTGTTGCAGATGTCACTCACCATCACATATACATTTGGAGGACTCCTCAACATGTAATGTATGTGGTGCATCCAATGACTGCTTAGACATGTGATAGCAGTACATAGTCAGTCAGGGGTTTGATACCTTGGACTGGTAGGTGTGTGACACAAACATGCTTACATTTTACTCTCCCAACCCTCCCTGACTTATATTTGCCTCTGTCTGCCTCTCTCAATCCGTCTCTGGTGGATGTGGAGACGTACACCTGCTTTGCTTAGGCAGCAGCATGTGTATTGTCAGTGATGCTCATGATCAGCTGATGGCTCTGCATGAATTGCAGCCCTCCTCTAGCTGATTGCATGTAGAACAGCTGTGGTAACATTCTCATAGTCAATTGCATGGAAACACACTCCAATATCTAGGAACATCATGTTGGTGTTGGGCCTTTTCATTCACTGTAAGCAGGAATTAGATCTGTTGTTTGGCAAACAGCATCGCAGAGTGATTGGTGACTTATCTCTGACAACATACACTGTGGAACCAAGCCAACACACAGGGGAGGGGATGTGCCTGTCTTGACTACAGACTGCAAGTGCTGCTATACTGCAGTTGGGGTAATGTTGGTTTAACAGGGTGTGTGTGGATATGGCTGTCCTACATGTTTTAATACTTGTCATGTCAGTGCTATGTTTATGAGGAAACCCCATCTGTAGGGTCATCTGCAGACTGGGCAGTGTGAGGTGCCTTGTGTTCCTTGTGTTACTCACAGAGCACCTATCTGTCAACTGCAGAAGATAGTGTGAGGATTGCAGTCAGTATATGATGACAGCCGGGAGAGTTACTGACTTCATATCCCTCATAGGACATATGTTACAACAAACCCTGTTATGACAGTAAATGTATGAGGTTATCACAGCAACATGTCAATATTGGCCCTGTGTCTGTGCCTCCAGCCACAACCCTGTCAACTTTTGTACATAGTTATGCAGTAGGGGGTGCATATATTCTCTATACCATATTCATTGACAGCATATCTGATAACAAGCCAGTGAGATATTGCACTGCTACACAGGTTATGTATAGTAGGGGTTATATTTGAGTAGATAGCTTGGGCATTCTGTGGTTGTGTGTACAGTACTGAGGTATGTGTAAGTCTGGTAATTGTCAATAGTGTGTGTATAGTGAATATGTACCTTGACCTGTGTAGAGACTGTAGTAGATGTCATTGTTCTTGGTCCTGTTCTATCTAATGTTACATGATGCTCCACTGTATGTCACCCTATCAGCTTACATGTTTGTATAGGCAAACGCACATGTCCCATACCACAGACAGGCATTGAAACACACTAAGTAGTGGCCCAGTATATGTAGGATTGGTGTTTGAGTGGCACATATGATGATGGTGTTGATCAGATAGTCCATATACTGTAATATTACGCTAGCTAACCTTATGTGGCTGTGTTCACATTGGTTGTGGTTTTGCACTTTCACACAGGTGTCTGTTACTCTGTGATATGACATGCCTGTATAGCCTGCTATCTATGCAAGAACATGTGTATTTCCACATAGGAGATGTAGGCCAGTGTTGAGCCAGTCTGCCTGTAGCCTGCACTGTGCTTTGTTACATGCCTAGCAGCTTACTGTACTTACCAGTAAGATGTCATGTCCAGATACTTACCAGATGTACTGCTGCAGGGCCACCAGAACAGTCATGTATGTCAGACAAAGCAGTGGGATGCTGTACAGATGTCTGTCACTAACTAGTGAGTAGTATATGTCCATGGCACCTCTGTACCAGTGGTTATTATGTGTGAGGGCAGACAGGGTTGTATACCCCTGGACTGACCAGAGTGTGTCAGACTGTCCAAATATAGTGGCCATATCTCAGCTGTAGTCCACAGGGGCATTATTGTGCTAGCAGTGGTACTGTACTATGATGTCCTAAGTATGTCTGTCAGTAGCCAATGACGCACATGTTAACAGCAGATGTGGCCTCCCACACACACCATTTCTGTGAAGACAATCCCTATTACAGTAGCAATAGTCTACAAATATACCTGCAATACATACCTGACATCCGCTTACACTGAGAGGTTGGGACTATTGAGTCTGAGGTAGGGCTCCACTCTATGTTGAGGACATAGGGTGAGCATATATGCATATATAATTATACATATATCCATATAGATATATACACATATACATATCTTGCTTAGTGTATGTCAACAGTTTTATACATATGTGCCTGGGATCCAGCCTCTGTCCTCCACCTACATACCAGGCTTTGCAAATATGACATGCTGTAAGGGGTTGTTATGTAGTAGGCTGTGTGTATGTCATGCTGTCATTCCTGCCATCACTCCACTACTGTTGTGACCCCCCCACACACACATACTGGGGGGTTGGGGCCATATATGTGTGGGCTTCACCTACACAATACATGTTCATAGGTTCATAGGTTCATAGGTTAGTACTAGGCTAACTGCCCTTGCGAGCCATTGAAAGCCTAGCCAATTATCTCTTGTGAGACTCAAACCCTGCACCTTGTGTTTGTAAGGCAAACACCTTAAACATTAGGCCACCCTTCCAACCCCATGTGTGCCCTAATGCACTCCAGAGGCCAGTGTATGTAACAGTGGTATATGGCCCAGTATTATTGAGTCTGGGGGGGTGCACCATAACTAACCTGGGCTGTTACAACATGTGTGGGTATCAGGGGTAAGCTGCCTTAAGGTATCTGGATGTACATTACCATACAATCCACCTTGGGTAAATGCAGGCCTACTGCCTCCTGCCATACAGAATGTTCTGTTTGTCATTGTGATTGTGATATTGTCAGTTATGCCTTGTTATGTAACAACAACATCCCATTGTGTCAACTGGGGTCTTTCCCCCTTAGGGATTGTGTACAGAGTGTAGATAGAGGCTTCTGAACTATACATCTGCATTATGTACTGTTGATTGTTTGGTATGCCGTGGCCTAGTCTGTCTTTACTATTGTAATACTGGAAGGCCACGGCATGAACAGCAACATATGTCAACCTTTCCAGACTACTGTATTAGTATAACTGTTTCACAGTTGCATTATTCTGTTCATATGGATGTCAGTGTCTAAACAGCTATATGACATGGCATATAGAACTGTCATAGTACACAAATAAAGCTTTCCCAATTATGCACACCTGTGTGTGGTGTTATATCCTTTGATATCACTGTGGGTATATGTTGCAGGCAATGAATGTCATTTTTATAGGTGGCTCATACAGTCCCCAGTTGGTACTATATATGTATCTTACTGTACACATCTCTGTGCATCTATGTGTAGTTACATATATATCTATATATATGTATATATATATATATATATATATATATATATATATATATATATATATATATATATGTATACTGTACCTGCATATATGTGTCTTTGTATATGTATCCTAGGGATGGCCATGTCGTGTCTGGACCCAGTTATGGGATCTGCAACACTTGTTAGTGTATTGCAGGGGGGACATGTTTGGCTGTGGGGGGGGGGTGTATACCTGTTTGTACAAGACGTATATTTTTTGGGGCCTTTCAACCCCATTAACGTTGCATGTGGACATATATGTTTTTGTTATTTCCCCATTGTTATCTATAGATGTATGTCCGTATATACCTAAAATAAGTGGTTAAGGTAAACTGTGCTTCCAAAATCCAGTCAAATAGCATAAAAACACTGGAAGCAACAGACCAAGGCTGCGATGTAAAAAAATACAAAAATTTATTTCCACAGCGCTTTTGTGGACCAAGCCACTTCATCAGACAATGATCATAACTTAAAAGCTCCTTTTATACCAGTTCAAGACAATTAAGCAAGTGCAAAAATCTCCACCTACATTTAAAGCAACAGAGCAGACAGCCATAAAAATTGCAATAACATGTCACAAACACAGTATCATATGTAAAAAAAATATAACAAATAAATATTATTACAACAACCAAAGTGAGTTCCTATACAAATGATAATTAAACATAGAATCATTTAAGCCAATCCCTTCCTAATAAAATGGGCTTAATGTTAATCTTGTCATTAAGTCCCTTCCCCATGCTGGCCTTGAGTCTTACAATCCATTCCAGTTCTTTTGTTTCCACTTTTAATTTTAGTTCTCCCCCTCTAAGACCACCTACCACCCTGTCAATTACCATGAAGACAAATTTATGTGCAACTTCATGAGCTTTGACATGTCTCGCTAGAGCATTGGTTTCCACTTCCCTCCCTATATCATACAGATGTTCACACATCTGATCACTCAGCCTTCTGGTTGTCATTTCAACATAAAATGACATGCAGTTCAAACAATGGGCCAAATATACAATATTACTGCTATTGCAGTTGGCTGAGAGTCTGAACCTAAAAGCTCTACCCGTATCTGGGTGTTTGAACTCCCCACTATCATCTATATAAGTACAATAATTACAACCATTACAGGGTAGGGTGGCACCTCGACCCATATCACCAACCTGTACATTCCCCTGTTGTAACCTGGGTCCACATAAAATCCTTTTCAAATTCTTCTTGTTCCTGAAAGTGTACCTCGGGGTCTCACCCACTAACTCCTTTACAGCATCATCACTGCATAAGATATTCCAGTTCCTGTGAAAAATATCTTGTAATTTTCTGGTATTACTAGAGTAGGTGACCGACATTCTACTGTTCGAGATGGCTGTCCATTATCAGAAAAATAAGGCCTCCCTGTAGCTCTCTGTCAGTGTATCCCCTGTGTAGAAACCTTGTTCTCAACTCAGCCAACTTACCTTCAAACTTATCATGGCTTGCTGTTAGCCTTGAAGTTCTCAGACCTTGGCCCCTGACAATATTTTTAAATATATTGTATATTTGGCCCATTGTCTGATATGTTTTGAATACATGAGGGTTATTCGTATCTAACATGGCTTAGTGGTAAATCACTTTAGCTATGGTGTGTAGGGTCCTGGGTTTGAGTCTAGCATAGGCTGTTTATTTTCTTGCTAGGCAGAACAAGGGTCGTCGGATACAGAGTGGTTAAAGCAATTTTAAGCAGTTGTAAGCAGGTTTGGGTGGGTTTGCACGACAGTAAGCACTGATAACTTCCAGTTACTGTTTCTCATACTCAGTCAGCTCCTGAATTGCTTAACCTGTGTAGGCATTGCTTACCCCTGTGCAAACAGGCTAAAACCTGTTTACTGCTGCTTAAGAGTGCTTATTCCCGCTTACCCTTGAACTAAATTCTTTAAAAGAAAAGAAAAAGGGGTTGATAGGAAAGTGGTGAAAAAAGGGGCACAAAGAGGGAAAGACAGTAGGGAAAATAGCCAGGGATGTGCAGGAAGGGTGTAGGGAAGGTCCATAGCTGCCCATTTCTTCTACAGCAACAGCTGTGCATATGCACTGAATTTGGAGGTAGATTCGGATACTCAAACCCCTGGGAGTGGGTGAGGACAACAATAATTTGTTGTGATGCCAATTAGACCAGATTACATGTGTCCAGTGGACACGTGTGTGAAATGGACAGCTATGTATGGGGCAAGATTTTTTTGTGGGAACAAATTGCCCTTTTTTTTTTCAGGTGAGAGTGGGATGTTGGGGAGGGGTAGTAGGTATATTTGGGGAGTTAGGTTGGGTAGGTTAACAGACAAGACAAACAAGAAGCATACAGGGGCAGTATATGGCACATGTGGGGGATAAACACCTTAGACAGGGAGGAGTATGTGGAAGTCGCAAGTCCATGAACTCCCAAATGGAAACAGTGGGACTGAGGTCCCCACCCATGGGTAGTCACCACTGCACTTTCATGGCCCCAAAGGTGGCCGTGCTGGGGGCTGGGTAGGACGGGCAGGCTAACCCTCTAGTTGCGCCACTCAGCCCTCAAGCTGGCATAGCTGGTCTCAAAATGCCCTATCGATCTCATTATGCATCACGGCCCAGACCTGAAGACAGGTGACAGGTTACTCTCCATCCCCGCTCCCAGTGGAGGGGCCATGCCCCATCCCCTGCGGCGGTTCCACCTGAAGATGGTGCAGGGCCTACAGAGGAGGAGGTCCCAGGCTGGGCCCCAGATGTGCTGGTGCTCGGTGCCATGGCCAGCTGTGGTGGGACAGGTGGGTCTGCATGGACCGGCTTTCTCATACGAGCTGTGGTGTTGCAGTTTAAGGACAGATATGGATTAGTAATAGTCAACTGCATTCAGGATTAGTTATAACAGCATGCATTGGTACACCCATTAACCCAAGACACCAAATTTAAACCAGTTGCATAGTGAGCAGAACACTTGCATATATGGAACAGCAGTGGCCATTACAACAGCATGCAGGTTTTATTGATGGCAACAGGCCACCGATATGGGTGTATTTCAACATGGCACATGCATAGAACCAAATGTGGATATTTATGAATCACTAGGACATATGTCCCAACATAAGTTTGGAGAGTAAACATACCCATTGAGGTGTATAATTGGGTTAATGTTGCATATATGATGGGGGCAAGAGAGAGAGTTTAATTAACAACTGATATATCCCTGTAGTTTTAACAGCTTTCTTAGTCACTGCAGTGATCTGTCCCTTACATGTATTATTACACTACCCATTGGCCTTACTTTGTACAATGGTATGTTTGTAGATTAGTATATACGTGGACTGTGTCTAACGTATAGTCTACACCTGTTATAGCTGTTGAGAAGACCTTTGTTAACACTACCTGACAATTTCTACATGTACTCCCAGATTCCATGTTGATGTTATACACATACCCCTCAATCCGTTATTGCACACACTCTGGTTGAGGCTTGACAGGATGCAGGTGTTACTGCGACATATTATGCAAATTGCTCTCATACACCTTGGGTGTATTGCTACAATGACAGGTTTTTATGTCATCACAGGCTGCCTACATTTCTTGGATCATCACACTGATTTCTCAGGGGAAAAGGGTACCAGGCAGCAGATCTGAGACATTTATCTGCGTGTGCTTGGCAGATCGGAACAGTTGAGGGGTATGAATATGCATACAGCTTACTATCTGAACATTTTGACGCAGTCTGTACAGTTGATGGTTATAATTATGCTTACAGCTTACTATCTGAACATTCTAGCAAAATCTGTACAGTTGTTGGGTCTAATTATGCATACAGCTTTCTATCTGGAAATTCTCACAAATACTGTAAAGCTGTGGGGTATGATTATGCGTACAACTTACTACCACTCTTGGGATTCAAACTCCTGTTGTGTGTGGTAAAAATATTGCAGTTAACATCACAGTACACTGTGCTATCAGGGAATTGGTGTAAAGCTTTCCAATGTTGTCTCTCTAAGTCTCCCTCCATTGTATAATATGACTAACCTCTTGTTATACAGAATTTCCTACACATTTTACCTGCGTTCCACTGTGTGGGTAACACTGCTTAATACAACAGTACTATTTATAGCATGCAACACTATAACATATTAAATCAGAGTATACACACGCACTCCAGGGGTTATACCTTTATTCACAGGATATGACAGTTTATGCAGGATTATTACTAACCTGCCTCATGATGCAGCCTTTGTAGCCTAGCAGCATGGGCTTGCTGGTTTAGAGCCCGCTCAGCTGTCAGAGAAATACAGTGACATTTAGCCATACCTATCCATAGTATACACAAGCTAGACAATTATTATATACTTAGTAGAATGGGTACTTACTCAGTACTGGGGCATCAGCCATCTGCCTGGGCTCCTGGATCCA
This sequence comes from Protopterus annectens, assembly GCF_019279795.1. Lineage (NCBI taxonomy): Eukaryota > Metazoa > Chordata > Ceratodontiformes > Protopteridae > Protopterus > Protopterus annectens. Next base: position 198,623,016 of record NC_056742.1, read on the forward strand.
CTGTTCCAGTAGCACCCCCCTACTGACCTGCTCACCAGTCCAGGGGATACCTGTGGCACTAGTGAGGTCACGGGCGAGACTGTCCCATGCCTCCACTTTATACTGGGAGCCCTGGTATTGGCCCTGCAGGAGTCTCTGCTCATGGTGTTTGACCGGGAGCCACACCATGTATTTAGACTCATTAATGCCCCAACTGCATGGAAGATTAGAGAATCTGGGGGTTAATATTTTTTCTGAGGATAACACAAGCAGTCCAATAAAATAAAACATTTTAACACCCCATTTTGATTTTAAAAATGTTGAATTTTGTGACTAAGTTAATGATATTCAGAACATGCAATCATGAGAGTTCCAGTCTAAACTTTTACAAGGGAGTGTAGAAGGTCAAGAAATGAATGATAACAGTGGCATTTTATACAATTTCAGGTAAAACAGCTGAGAGGACAAAAATGTAAACAATAATGACTTCATTGATCACTTAAGCATTGTATGTGAGTATCCTTTTATTAGACTGTATGTCCTGGAAGAAAACTTGTGAAAGAGAAAGTGAAAACTACTGAGCCATATTGAGAAGGGATGTAGTCATATATCCTGTGTGACAAAAAGAATGCGCTAAGGTAAGGGATTAGTAATACGTAAATTACATAAGAGTGGATCTATGTGTCTTTCATATATTTGCTGGAGTCCAAATCTTTAACAAATTGAGGTTATTTGTAATAATCAATAAACATGATTGTTAAAGAACCTGACCTTACCCGTCTCACCTTCAACTCCCTGCAGACATGTTGAATAAATCTGAACTGCAGGCGAAAAGATGTGGAAGTATATAGTAGGGAATTACTTGGAAAGATATGGAAAGCAGTTTGAAAAAGTATGTATGTCCTATTGGGTAAAGAGTGATATTTATAACTGACTACCCCCCCCCCCACACCCCCAAACACACACATTGTGGCATCCAGTAGTATTTCACCACAGGTATATCTCTGTGGTAAAAATACAAGCCTACAAATATATATTTTAAACTAGGCTGCACCATGAAGGGAAGATTTGCAGGCACACCCCAGAACTTAGTATACTACCTAGAAGGTCACATCTTTATGGAGAAAAAGAAACTGCTATAAATTCATTTTCTTTGGATTTGCACAACCTCAGAGGTAATATTTTTAAAGAACAGGGGTTTAAGGGTACATGTTCCACACTAGAAGTGCAGAGGGCATTGCTTTCTTCAAAAGCACTTTCAAAATGTCTGTTCCTACATAATTGCATTGGTGACATGACAGTGAGATTGGGAAAACAGTTTGAGTGAAGCCGGTCTCAGGAGAATAAAGTAGATCAAGATGTATGCCTGTGTCTAACATATTCTCAATTGACATTTGTGAATAAAGGAAAACAAAAACATTTTATATGAGTGTGTGTGTGTGTGAGTGTGTGTGTGTGTGTGTGTGTGTGTGTGTGTGTGTGTGTGTGTGTGTGTGTGTGTGTGTGTGTGTGTGTGTGTGTGTGTGTGTGTGTGTGTGTGTGTGTGTGTGTGTGTGTGTGTGTGTGTGTGAGTGTACATGAGTTTGTTTGTACCCTACAGTATTGTTTTAGTAATCTGCAAAAGTCATTTGAAATTGTATGTGATACAGTGGGGGTACTTAGGCATTACTCCTTCATCATGAAGTGCAGTGGGTGAGTAGGGCAATAAAAATGACAGTAATATGTACAAGGGATGCTTTATTATTTGTGTGATTTCCAAAACCCTTGTGAAAATCTCCCTAGGTTGAGGAAAAGTTACCAATATGCCCTCTCTCCACACACACACACACACACACACACACACACACACTTACAATGGAAGTAGCTCGAACAAAGTTGGTATGTGTGTGTGTGTGTGTGTGTGTGTGTGTGTGTGTGTGTGTGTGTGTGTGTGTGTGTGTGTGTGTGTGTGTGTGTGTGTGTGTATGTGTGCATGTCTGTTTCATGTTTCTGTGTCTGTGTGTACTGACATGCACATGTTTATGAATATGTGTATGTATCTTTTGCATATATATACTCAACTGTACTGCTGCAACAATCAAAATTTTATTTAGGTCACCTTCAGCTTACAGAAAAACATTATAGACTAAAATATAACCCTGATAATCACTCTATCCTTAACCTTCGTATTTCAAACAAACCATCTAAAATATTTAGCCTTTACATACAAATTCCACTTCCTAGTGACCACCGTTTCATAACATTCAGCTGGTCTGCCACAAAAATGTATATTAGCAGTGTTGTCTAAAAAGTAGCAGTAATGGCATTATCCAAGACTGTCACACTGCCAACAGTAATTAACAGATGCAGCAATATGCTATAATCAAAACGCATGTGGCATCCTTGGGGAAGGCAAGTGAGTAAGCATTAAGCATTTACAGTATATTTGACAGCATTAAAATAAAGGGACGAAAGCAGCCACTTGGGAACTTTGACAATGAAAAGATACATAAGTCAACATGTCAAGTGTTGTCTTTCATAATGCTAAAACACCCCAGAAACACTGATCACTTATCAGAGTACAAGTGAAAGAATTGATGATTACTCACCTCTGCACCATACCAGGTTTAAGTTGTGGGAGCAGAGGGAGATCAGATTGCTGCAGGTAGTGCAACATCATTAAGCCAGAACAGAAATTATTTATCAGTCCCAATTTCCTTTAATCATTAGGCAAAAACAAAAAGAAAACTTCAGCAAAGCTAGAACTTCCAATGAGTGACCTCCCAAACCTCTTGTAACACAGGCACAAGGGATATATGCAAATGAGCCTTATGAAGATCAGGTGCTTCAGCTAATTGGCGATTCTTAATGCCCATGACTTGTTTCATCGCTTTACTGGACAATTTCAGGTCAGTAAAGCCAAACCCCACTAGCTGTGGATATGCATATTTCGGCCTTGTTATGACCTCGTCAGCACAGCACAAGCAGAGTGTTTGACTAAGCATTAGACACACAGGGCTGTTATACCCAGCTGATGTCCATTGTCATTAGAGTCACTGCAAAAATATCCCAAACAAACTAAAACAATGCTTGAGAAGGCCACTGAAAAAACAATCAGTAAAAACAAAAAGAAAACTCCAGCAAAGCTAGAACTTCCAATGAGTGACCTCCTAAACCTCTGGTTTCAGAGGCATATGGGATATATGCAAATGAGCCTTATGAACTTCAGGTATTTCAGCTAATTGGAAATTCTGAATGCCAATGACTTGTTTCATTGTTTTACTGGACAATTTCAGGCCAATAAAGCCAAACCTCACTAGCTGTGGGTATTCATATTTCAGCATTGTATGACCTTGTCAGCACAGCACAAACAGAGTGTTTGACTAAGCATTAGAAACACAGGGCTGCTATACCCAGCTGATGTCCATTATCATTAGAGCCACTGCAAAAATATCCCAAACAAACTAAAACAATGAGTGAGAAGGCCACTGAAAAAACAATCAGTAAAAACAAAAAGAAAACTCCAGCAAAGCTAGAACTTCCAATGAGTGACCTCCCAAATCTCTTGTATCAGAAGCACATGGGATATATGCAAATGAGCCTTATGAACATCAGGTGTTTCAGCTAATTGACGATTCTGAATGCCCATGACTTGTTTCATCGTTTTACTGGACAATTTCAGGCCAGTAAAGCCAAACCCCACTAGCTGTGGATATGCATATTTCAACCTTGTTATGATCTCGTCAGCACAGCACAAGCAGAGTGCTTGACTAAACATTAGAAACACAGGGCTGTTGGAAGTTCTAGCTTTGCTGGAGTTTTATTTTTGTTTTTACTGATTGGTTTTTCAGTGACCTTCTCACTCATTGTTTTAGATTTTTGCAGTGACCCTAATGATAATGGACATCAGCTGGGTATAACAGCCCTGTGTTTCTAATGCTTAGTCAAACACTCTGCTTGTGCTATGCTGACAAGGTCATAACAAGGCCGATATATGCACATATATATATATATATATATATATATATATATATATATATATATATATATATATGTGTGTGTGTGTGTGTGTGTGTGTGTGTGTGTGTGTGTGTGTGTGTGTGTGTGTGTGTGTGTATCCATGCATATGCATATGCACATACATACATACTGTGTGTGTGTGTGTGTGTGTGTGTGTGTGTGTTTATTTTATATATATATATATATATATATATATATATATATATATATATATACACACATGTATATACAGAGCGAGAGATGCATGAGTTGTGTACATATAGATATAGATATGATTTATATCAACATAACACTATGTAAAGTGGTTAGGAATTGCTAGAACTGAAAGATCAGAATATAAATAAAACAGCAAGGTATGAGCATGAACCCAGCCCCCTTTTTCTCATTTTTTGTGTAAGGGGCTGGGGTAACACATCAAGACTGATCATCATTTAGAGC
>NC_056742.1:198632431-198757431 GCF_019279795.1 Protopterus annectens
ACAGAGGTGCCAGCTTCTTGTCAGACTTCCTGGCTTGTCTTTGGGAGCACTGTGGTATGAAGCACCTAAAGACGCCTATCTACCACCCACAGACTAATGAGCTTGTGGAGCAGTTAAACTCTGCACTAAAGACAATGCTATGGTCATTTGCAGACCAGTTTAAGAGAGAGTGGGACAAATATTTGCCCCATCTGTTGTTTGCATATAGGTATGTGCCCCAGGAATCCACAGGTGTTTCACCCTTTGAGTTTCTGTATGGGCATAGGTGAGGAGGGTCTTTAGATTTGATTTGTGATGAGTGGGAGGGTGAGTGTGAATCCCAGAAGGAGTCTGTTGTGACATATGTCCTAAAACTCAGGATTAGGCTTAGGGAGCTCATGGGCTTGGCCTATGAGAACCTGGCAGGAGCCCAATGGCAGAAAAAGGACTGGTATGACAGGACTGCTCAAACCAGAGAGTATGCAGTGGGACAGCAGGTGCTGGTGCTCATTCCTGTCAGACACAATAAGTTGCAGGCAGCGTGGGAGGGACTCTTCAAAGTTATGCGGAAGGTCAATGATGTTAACTACTTGGTAGAACTGCTAGGCAGGAGGCAGGGGCACAAATTGTGCCATGTTAACATGATAAAGCCTTACCATGATAGGGATACCCTTGTGTTGAGTATTTGCAGTGGATGGCAGGAAGAGTCTGAGTGGGATCTGTTGACTGATTACCTCGTTGAGGCTTGGACTGTCACCTCAGTGGAAGGCGTAGCAATGTCCCAGTGGCTATCCCCTACCCAAGTTCAAGGAGTCCAAGCAGTGTTACAGGACTTTGGGGACATGTTCATTGGGAAACCAGGATACAACCTCCTAGTGCAGCACCATGTGGATGCAGGGCTCCAAAGACCTGTCAAGAAGGCCCCTTACATGGTGCCTAAGTGAGTCAGACAGACTCTGAGGGAGGAGATATAGGAGATGCTAGAAATGGGAGTAATCCAGGAGTCCAGCAGTCCCTGGGCTTCTCCAGTGGTGCTGTTACCATAGAAGGATGGCAGTACCAGGTTCTGTGTGGACTGCACGGAACTAAATATTCACACAGAGTCAGATGCTTACCTCATGCCTAGGACAGATGAAGCCTTAGAGAAGCTGGGTGGAGCTAAGTATCTGACTACTAGTGATCTGACCAAGGGCTACTGGCAGATGCCCTTGACTCCTAACTCTAGAGAGAGGTTAACCTTTGTGACTTCTTTCAGGTTGTATGAGTTCACAAAATGATCTTTGTGATGATAAATACCCCTGTGACTTTACAGAGGCTGGAAAATCATTTCCTAGCCCGAGCAGGAGATTATGTCCTTGCTTACCTGGACGATATTGCCATCTATAACCATTCCTGGCAAGTGCACCTTCAGCTTGTCAGGGAGGTGCTGGGCAGACTGCAAAGGGCAGGGCTGATCCTTAAGCCCAGTAAGTGTCAGGTGGGTAAGGCAGAGGTCTCCTACCTGGGATATGGACTGGGGAGTAAAAAGATCAGGCCAGAACCTGCCAAAGTGGAAGCCATTTAGGCATGACCTGCCCCTGTTACCAAAAAGCAGGTGAGGGAATTCATAGAGACAGTGGGGTGCTATAGAAAGTCTGTCCCCAATTGTACCACAATAACTGCTCCCCTCACAGAACTGATGATGAAAAACAGGCCAGAAAAGGTAGTGTGGACCTTAGCATGTGAGCAGGCATTCCAGAAGCTTACATGAGCTTTGTGAGAACCTCCTGTATTAGCCAGTCCAAATTACAGCAAATAATTTATTTTGCAGGTGCATGCTTCAAACCATGGGGTGGGGCTGTACTTAGCCAGGTTTCCTCAGAGGGAGAAGCACACCCAGTGGTATATCTCAGCCATAGACTCCAACCCAAGTTGGTATGTTATGCAGCTGTAGAAAAAGAATGTCTAGCCATAGTATGGGCACTGCAGAAACTTCAGCTTTATCTCTATGGAAGGAAATTCACTGTAGTTACAGACCACAATCTCATCACATGGCTACATAAAGCCAGCCAGGAAAATGTCAAGTTATTAAGGTGGAGCATAGGATTGCAGGCATATCACATGACTCTACAACACCATGGTGGGGTCAGCAATGCCAGTGCAAATAGGTTGCCAAGACAGGAAATTGGGTAACATACTCTCAGATAGGCTTATTTCTCTCAAGCCATGTTTCTCAAGGGTAACTTGAAAAAGTATCTTGAATCTTTGACGGTAGGAGAGACGTGATGATATAGGCTATTGCAAGCATAGTTAGCTGAATTTTTTTAAAGAATGATATCCTTTGAATATCAAACTTATTTGTACAAGATGCTTGTGTTACAAATGCATTTGAACTGTATGGCATTTGAATATCAAACTGATTTGTACAGATGCTTATGTTACAACTGTATTACAACTGTATAGCATTTGAATATCAAAATGTATTTGTAAAGTTGCTAATGTTGAAAAATCTATCAACAGTGGGTCCTGCTGGACATGCAAGGAATATACATGTGAGGCTGTATGTATATATGCTAGTAGAGGACCCTGGAAGAGCAGAAGTTAACCAGCAAGCTTACTTTAAGAAAAATAAGGGAAATGTAAATGAGCTGATAAACCATTAAAATGGCATCCCACAGTGATGAATAGGATGGGAGAAGGTAGGTCTGGAAGAAGTGATTGTTTATTAGCTTCAGTCAAAAGAGGGGCAGTAATGTGATTGTTTCTTGGCTTCTGACCTGCTATAAACATTAGAAAAGTTCTAGATATGCATTTTTTCATGTCTCTGCTGAATTCCTTTCTCAACTTCAAAAGGGGCTAGTGTGGGAAACTAGAGTCAGGTGACCAGATGCACTCATTCTTCCAGCCCCGGAAATAATATTTTTTTAGATATTACAGAGAGTAATCTCTGAGCATTGAGTAGTCTGTCTTGGGTCTGACAACAAGAAGGACCACTCACCACATCATCTGCCTTGCTCAGTTAAGTAAGTAGGGAATAGTAATTCTCCTAGATTCCAGCAGGAAGACATAGTGAAGTTTAGTTTAGATATTGATTTTTCTTTACTTGTTTTGAGACTGTCCATCAATGTTATTTTCAATATTTCCTGTAATTTGAACTGTGGTTTACTGAAAATATATGTTCAGTATTTTCATGGTCTTCTATTATTTATTATTAAGCATATTTAAAATGTATATTGCGGCTGGTCCTTTTAGAAAGTATTTAACCTGTAAGAGTACTTATATTTATTTGATGAAACTGTGTGGATCACTCCAGGAGGTGTTGCTGTTTTGTTCAACTACTACGATTTGTATTAGTATTAATATTACACAGTATAATTGGGCACCCTTTGTTAAGGGCCTTAGATTTGCAGATTGTGAAGTGTCTGGTGGTAGTGATAACTACCTTATACTCTGGGCAGAAAGGGGCACAGCATGTAAATCTGTGCCAGACTTTCCCAGGTGAGTCTGTGTGTGTGAATAATCAAATTTCAGTGTGTCAGCTACATGGAGCAGGGACTCAAAGCACTAGTTTCACAGAGAGGGTGCTGGAGGACTTGGCTCGGGCACTTAGCTTAGGACCTATCCCTACATCTGTACCAGTGGGAACTCTTACTGGGGACCTGGAAGGAGATATATATATATATATATATATATATATATATATATATATATATATATATATATATATATATAAAGAAACCCAGACCCCAGGCTGACTTCATTCTCTATGTGCTGTTAAGGAAAATTGTACTTGGTGCAGAGAGCTGCATCTGGAAATAGAGTGTATCCATTTGTATTACAAGTGACTATCCCACTCCAGTGTCAGTGGTGAGGATTCAGGCTCCTTGATTACTGGCTCAGAGAGGGGTCATCACACCAGTTCTCAAAAGATTCCAGCATAACAAAGAAAAATCCAGATAACCTAAAGGTATTATTGTTCAATGTTAGGAACCTCAGCAAAAAAAAATAAAAATAAAAAAAACATTGCTTATAAGCATTTCTTACTCTGGAAAACATAGATGTATGCATAATCAGAGAAAACAGGTTCAAGACCAATAACAGAACCGCATCATTCAAGGAATTCAACACCTAGTACATATGCAGGCCCACCACACTAGATGAGAGTACTAAAGACAGTCATGTCTCCATACCTGTAAAACAACTTTTCGCCTCCAGACTAGACAATAAAATGACCTGGAACTCCTCCACATTTAACTTACTATTAAAAAAACCCATTATCTCATCAAAGCTAACTATAGTACTTCATCTGTGTCCACCTTGGCCCATGACTCATACCTAACAAGTATGGATTCTCTATGCATGCTGCCAAACAGCATTCTACTAGGGGATTTCAACTACCCTTCCACTAACTTGGAGACATATACATCCTCAAACGCGTATGTCTTAAGGTTTCTGAACTTCATAAATACAAACACTCCAGACCAGTTAGTTGCACCCCAAACCACAGGCATAAAATCCTAAAGTGGATCCTCCCCAGTATGAGACAGTATTGCTCCCTGCCAGTTATAACTTCCTCCCCGGTTATATTCGACTACAGATCAGTCAAAGTCACTGTAAGAATGAAGCTGGATGCATCCTCCAATACCTCGGTATTTAGAGATTGTGTTATGACTAATCTATTAAAACTCAGTGATGAACTGGCTGAACTCAACATCCCCTACTGACTCTATGACCCAAATGCATATATAGAATCGTTCATTACCAGATTCTATGCACATGTGAATAGCTGCATCGATGCAACTCTCACCCTCTGAAGTAAACAGAATTCTACATTTAAATATAAATCCCTATGATGAAACCTAAATACAAACAGGCTCTATAACAAAAGTAAAATAACTCAATGTGTGCAAAATAAATGCAAATCCTTAGATGCAGAAAAAAAGAAGCTATCCATCCAGGCAAAGGATAACCACAATTCCTTCTTTAACTAAGTTAGAATGCTCAGAAGCAATATCCAGCACTGTACTGAACTAACAGTATATTATATCACATACTCAGATCCAGAGGGCATAGCCAATATGTTAGTGAATAAAATATAGCTCTAATTTCACGCAACCAATTCTTCTATCTTCCCAGATCACAAACCTGCATTTACACACCCCTCAAATCTTCCATGAACAAGTCCTCAAGGTACTATTCGAGGCTAAAAACACTGCTGTTATGGGTCTGGATAACATACTTATTAGCCAGCCTGAAACATGCCCTGTCAGGTGCACTACAGAGGCTATTCAGTATCAGCCTACAAACAAGCTCTCTGCTGGACTAAATGAAGACAGCAACTTCATCCCCCTGCACAAAAGTGGGGCATCAGTGGATCTGGGTAATTATAGACCCATTAGTCTGACTAGCCTCATTTGCATGGCTATGGAAAGGATCATTCTGAAATTAATAAATAAGGACATAGGTAACCTTCAAACATTCAACAAAAACAGTTTGGAATTGTCAAGGGCAGATCCTGCCCATTTAACCTGGTTGACTTCTTGTATAAGATAGCTGAAGCAATGGCTAGGGACACTACATATCTGGACTTCACATATGCTTTCAATATCATCCCACACTCAGGTATCACAGACTAACTATCCCAGCTGAATGATAATCCCTATATATATGTCATTGGATATTAAACTAACCCATAAACAGAACCCAGGAAATTAGGCTGGACAGTTCTACCACCTCTGGCACTAGCAGTATACCCTAAGGTTCAGTCCCCAGGCCACTTCTCTTTGGCATTTACTTTTTGGAGGTCAAAGGTAAAGACAAAGGTTTATGGCTGACCAAGTCTGCAGATGATGGTAAATTTGGGGCCATCATGAGCTCCCCAGAGGACAGCAAGATCATGCAAGAGGGCCTAACAAGCTTAACAGCTGTTGTCAAAACCATGGACTAAAACTAAGTACCAAGAAATATATAATAGTATCCTGGGCCATGCATGGTGTCCATTGTAACTATCACATTAACAACACACCACTGAAATTTGATCCATTTGTGGGGATACCTGGAACCTGTGAAGACAACTCTACTTGGATCACAACATTTTCACTATTTTATGAAAGTAATTTTTTTATTACACAGCTTATTACTAAGGGTAGGCACCCATACCCTTAGCATGGATGTGTTCATTTCTCTGTATTCAGCACTCAAGCTGATCATTGAGTATAGTGTCCCTTTTGATATGCACCTGCCCAAACATTTTAGACAACTGTGATGACCACAATGCTTTCTCAGTAAGAAAATCAAGATCCTAAATCAGAAAACCGTGCAGACCTTCTGAAAGCCTCATCCCTTTTCTCATTATCATACAGGCTACTGAGAGGCGATCTCTGCCTCACACATCACCTCAGCAGTCTTTATCCTACCCAGGCCTAATGGAAAATGCTGGGATATATATATATATATATATATATATATATATATATATATATATATATATATATATATATATATATATATATATATATATATATTTTTTTTTTTTTATGTATCACAGGACAGACCTCTTCTTTGGAATTGTCTTGCTCACCACATAAAACTAAATGCTTGTCTCACTCTTTTCAGACATAATTTGGATGAATGGATGGGTAAAAAACAAATTCAACTCTGGTATGGTATCCTTGTCCCACACAGTCGGGAGGAACGTGTAACTGTTCTACCCATCTCAAAGTTATGCATACCTAAAATATAAGGGTACAAACATTATGGGAATGTTTGACTAGGCTTCTAAAGATCAATATCTTAGTAACATACCTATGAAGCAATGAAAATGTTGAGTCTTGTAAATGACCTACCTGCTTTCATTGTTTTTTTTTTTGATGGCTTGTTTTGATTTGGCTATGAAATTTCTCTTGTTAAGCAGTGCCTTTTAGTAGTCTAGAATTCTCAAACACCTCAATGTTATTTCCAGTATTTGAGAGGATACCAAAATCTCTAGCCTGATCAGTAGGAGCTGGTAAACAGCGTAACATTAATTTTGTTCCATTAAGTGGGAGACAAGAGTCAGATAAGCATCTTTTATAATTTAAATGATAGCTGCAGCTTATTGGTAATTTGCTTAGGGAATAAAAATAAAAAATCAAACCGGACCACCAAGGTCAGTCGCTTCACTTTATTGCAAATCCAAACAACTAAGCACTTTCGCCAGGTATAACCACTGGCTTCTTCAGAATCATTTGGTCAATTAACAAATGCAACTTTAAATATCAAACTCCAGTATCCAACAACTAATCAAACATACAAAAATCATGACATCATACACATAGCATTCCTACTTAAAGGGCCATACATTTAGTTAAATAGTAATTAAAACAATGTCTAAATTTTGTTTGAATTGTGCATGTTTAAAACACTATGGAGACATTAAATTATAAGGCAGGACAACATACTTTTTGTATGTTTGATTGATGGTCTGGTTTAATTTTTTATTTTTATTTTAAGTTGTCAGTTGGTCCTTATGGACTAGTGTTGTTTGTTAATTTGCTTAGGGAATATTTTTTATAAGGAGAATGTAGTTATCCACATGTTGTATAAGATGAGCAAGATATGACGTTATATATAAACTGTACACAATGATTCTGAAAATAATAAAGGCCCTAATTTTGATTGCTAGAGCACCCCAACATTAATGACCACTGCCTTGGAGGGTATTTCTGTCCAGTGAATGGACTATCTGTGATAAGAGATAAAAATATGAAGGGATACATCTTCAAGGACTTCACAGATATTGCAAAAAAGGGCCTCAAATTCAAAAGACTTGCTCTCAGTGTAAATGATCACTGTAGTAGGACTATTTATAGATAGGTCTTATGCTGAATAAGAAACTTACACTGAGAGTAGACCTTATGGAATCAGGGCAGTCTTACACTGAGAGCAACTTTTCTGGAATCTGGCCTAGAGATCCTGACACTTTATTCATTTGTTTGTTAGTGTTTCTTTTTTGTTTATTGCATTTGTTTACCAGGATAGTGTAATTTATAAGTGCCTTTTTCCAGTGCAGGCCAAGGGAGAAAAGCTCCGTTATACAGACATCATGGACATCATTTGCATTGTTTTGTCATTAACAGTCACTTTCATTCATTTATAGGTTCATAGAGAATACTGAGCTAATTGCCCGAAAGAGCCACTCTAAGCCTTGCCAATAACCCAAGGTCAGAATCAAACCCTGTGTTTTGTGTCTATGAGGTAAAGACTAGCCATTATGCCCCACCCCCTCGATTTGCAACCGTTTCATTTTTCAGACATCCCTGACATCAATTACATCATTTACAAACAGTCTTAATTAAAAATAACATTTACATGGGTTGTATATAAATAGCAGTTATTAAGATAAACAGTTAGAACAGCCCAAAGAAATGAAGGAGGGAGTAGACACAAAGAAGATAAAAGAGATGAGATGACAGAGGAGGATTTTTTTCTTTCTTTCTTTGTTTTAAAGCTAGTTTCTGTTCTGAGTGGAAAGATGCTTAAGGATACTCTTTTCTACTACTTTAGGAAGAGTAGAGGACAGTATGACATATCTCTACGTAAAAAGTCTAGTGGTGAACCTCATTTATGCAAAGGGATTATGAGGGCAACATTGTGCTGATTATTATGGACATAGGATAGGTTTATTTCATCTGCATAAGACCAAAGGTGTTCTGAGAGCAGATTAGCAATTGTCAGAGATGCAGCCTGTGAAACAAAAAGTCTGTGGGCAACAGTATTGGAAAGAGATGAAATGTATGAAATGGCAGTGTTTCCAGGTCATTTTGGCAGTGACATTGTAATGATGGAATGCACTGAGATACTTTTGCTAGAACTGGCAGGGGAATACATTTTAACAACAAAAGGGAAAAAATCTCATAGCCCCAAGGAGAAAAATAAAATCTCAACATGCTAAAATCAGCCTCAGGTGGTTAATAAATAATTGAAGAATAATAAAAATATACTACAACCTTAATTATAAACTAAAACGTTATACTTCAACAAAAGATAACCATAAGGCTTTCTTTAATTTTTATAAAGAATCTCAGAATTAATGCCCAGCATTGGATTAAGATAATCTCTAATGGCCTCATTCTCTCAAATCGTGAGGACATAGCTAATTTCCTGTCAGATAAATTTAACATGCCATTTTCAGATTCCCTGTATAAAATATCCAGTTATGTGCCTAGGAGAATCATCTCAGAGTAGATGGTATGAATCCTACCCAGGACCAAAAGCACTAGGTCTATGGGTCAAGAAAACATACTGGAATGATTTCTGATCAGTCTGACATCATCCAGAACTCTTCAGAGATGAGAAAGCTTCTATACTGGATGTATAACAAAAAACTCTAGAACAGATGTAGTATCGGTATTCCTAAACTATGATGGCCCCTATAATGGACAATGGCGACTATAGATCTTTCAGCCTCACTAGTATAATTTATAAGGTGAGAGAACATAAAATCCCTCTTTCTGAAATAATTTGACTTTTTTTAAAAGGAAACTCATGCTTAGTAAACCTAGCTCACAGTTTTAAAAGAAGCCCAGAAGCACTAGATAAGAGAAATCCATGCACATATCTTAACTTGTTTTAAGATCATTGACACTATACCACACATTGGTATCATTGACACACTGGTCAAACTCATTGTAAATCCGTGCATAATCCACTGAGTTGCAAATGATATGTTGATAGAACATACTCTTTTAATGTTAATGCCATACTATCCTCCAAGAGAATTTGTACCAGTTGTGTATATAAGGACTGTTTTGGGACCATTTCTATGAACATTCCACTTATGCTTGGCCTGAATTTGTCCATTAATAGACTTAAAGAAAAAGTCATGGTCATTTGCATATATTCCATGTTGCCTCTAATACAATTATTCTGTAAATGTAGTATTTTTTTTTTCTTTTTTTTTATTGACACACTTTAACAAAAGCACTTTTTCAGTTAAAGCACTTTTGTTAAAGTGTGTTTGGTGGTTATGGATTCAGATGTTTGATCTCTCAATCAAATGTCCTAGATCCATACATACATACATGTATAAATCTATTTTATTATCATGATAATGGTTACACCAGCTGACACATTATTAACGGATCTCTCTCAGAATGCTACGTCCCTACACTATGGAAAATATCACACATAATTCCCCTTCACAAAGGCGGTCCTTCCACAGAACTAACCAACTACTGCCCCATAGTGATTCTATCTCCACTCTCCAAAATACTAGAGAGATGCATTCACTCTCAAATCTCAGACTACCTCCTTTCTAACAACCTCCTTTCTAATACTCAACATTGTTTCTGACCAAACCATAGCACCACAACTGCCTTACTCTCTTTTACTAGCACTATCCTTCACCATAAAAACAATGGCCATCTCTCCTCTGCTACTTTCCTAGACCTATCTAAAGCATTTGACATGGTCCCACACAAACAGCTCATCTCTGTACTAAATAACCTATCCTTCTCTCAATCAGTCACCAACTGGTTTCAAAGTTACCTGTTTGACCACCAGCAATCTGTTGTATGGCAAAATGACATATCTCCCCAACTACCTGTCTCTATTGGTGTTCCCCAAGGATCCATCCTTGGACCCCTACTCTTCTCTATTTTCACCAATAAAACAATAACCTCTGTACCACCATGCACCCACTTCAAATCTTTACTTAAAGCACACCTAAAAAACATGCTGGCTATGCCCTTGTAACTCTCCCTTCTAACTTCTCCCACTCCATCTACCCTCTACCCAGGGCCGGATTTAGATGAAAAGAGGCCCTAGGCTATTCCACTTATGAGGCCCTTTCACCTCTCATTTTTAAGTTTGTAAATTACATGAGAGATAATAAAATACATCATTACTGTGATATATATCAATATGTTAAATGAAACATGTTGTGATTGGTACTAACCTTTATAAAAAATGTGGCACGGATAATAAAAAAAAGTCGAGAACACTTATTTGGACATTTATTCTCAGCACCATATATAGTACTTGTAACAATAACTAATCAAACATAACACACAACATTTACAAAGAAACAAAATTCAAATAATGAAAATCTTTGACTACGAAAATAAAATACGCAATAAAAATTATCATATTTTCTATCAAATTAAATTAAATATATTCAATACATTGAAGATTAAACCAAATTCAATTCAGATAAATTTATTTCATAATAATTGCATTTAAAGTTTAAGTATGAATTATTATGAATTTTAAGTCTTAAACTAAACCAAAATGGAACTTTATTCAAACAAAATCCAGATCACAAAAAAGAAAATATCAAATTGTATATCATATTAAATTTTATGTTAATAGTTATTTTATTTAAGAACTGATTCAATCCAAGTATACATTTAAAACGAAATAGTAGATTAGAAGAATTTCTTTCTAAACTTTTTCACGCAGAATTCTTCTATAAGTTCATCAAAATCTATTTTTCTGAAGGTCTCATTTTCGATGCACAAAATACTCAATGAAGACAACCTCGTCTGGGTCATTGTGCTTCTTAATTGATTTTTGATATTTTTAAGTCTTGAAAATGACCTTTCTCCAGTACAGTTAGTGACTATTAAACTGAGAAACAGCCGTAAGATTGATTTCACATTGGGGAAGGCCACTTGAATATTTTCTTTGAATATTATTTGATACAAGTCTGTATGCGACAATGTGGAATTTTTTGAAGGCTTATTCGTTTGTCTCACATATGTGTGGAAATGAAATAGTTCTTCAGTAAGATTTTGGTTGACATCTTCTGGGTATTCTTGCATTAACAGCTCAACACCTCTTTGAAGTTTTACCTTTGATAATGTAAGATCAGCAAGAAAGGAAAATATTTTCACTACATCATCATAAACAGAAGCTCTTCTTCCTAAATTTGATTCTAGTGCATCTAATATTCTTGCAAGCGCCACTTTCAAATCTTTTACTCATTCTTAGGTTAGAATCTAGAACAAAATATTTGAGTTATTAATTATTGTGCATAAATAAGATGAAGATATTGTCACAAAAAAATTTTTCAATAGTCTATAAACACTTCACTAAAGGATTGAACCTACTGAACTCAAAATGCGAGAATCAAATGATCGTGTACACAATCCTAAAATAAGAATCTTTTCTAATAACATTAACACGTGTTTCATATTATCGAAGTAACACGAATATAACCGAACGTTGGGCTATCAATAGGTCTGTTCGTTTGTCTGTTCCAATCTACACCAATCTGCACTTTATTTATGCAAGAACAAACCAGAGCTTAGTAGCATAAGGCACGTCAATATTTTCCATAGCAATCAGTGAACGTATGAACTATACTTTGGTGCAATCTAGTATATACAAACGAACAGACCCAATGAGCCGAACGCGTTGATTAACCAATACATTTTTATGTTTGTTTATTAGTCATATGCGCAGAATGTCTCCTTATTTTTGGTTCAGTGTTTTAGTGTTCACTGTTTTTAGAATAGTGTAATTTTAATTTTGCTAACAATTTGAATGTAGGCCCCTCTTGATCTTGAGGCCCTAGGCTGAAGCCTAGTTAGTCTATAGGAAAATCCGGCCCTGCCTCTACCTCTCTTCCACCCCACAAACTACCTTTGATTACTGCAAGCTCTGATACTTCCATGCCTATCTACATATTATATGGCAGTAACTTCTTATTGTAACAATTGTTAATATCTGCTGACTTCGTGGATGGAACATATGCTAGTTGGGTCTATACTGCAAGCTCAAAAGCCCTATTAACCGAATACAAAAATGCCGACACATATTCCGCGAACTGCGAATACACTGAATGCCCTAAACTGTGAAATTCAAAAGCTCGAACCGTCATATTTGTCCCACCCCACCACCCGCTACATATTACCTACCCAAACAAACTAAACAAAAACATACATGCACCAACCAAAACCCTACTTCTAACCCTAAACTAAACCCTACTTCTAACCCTGCACTACATCTTGCATATACCACCATCTATTCACTTACCTTAACCCGCACCCTAACCCTAAATTTCGTAACTATTGCACATTTACCTTAACAAACTATACCCAAACAAAATAAATAATCCACACACATATATGTAACAAAACCCTACATCTAACCCTACACTAAATCTCACATACATTACCATCTACGTACTTACCTTAACCCACACCCTAACCCTAAGGTCCATAACTATCGCACACTTACCTTACGGAGCTATACCACGGAAGGTCCAACCATGACGATTCGACATTTTGGATTTCACGCTTCAGGACAATCGATGTTTACGTGGTTCAATGGAGGCGTGTTCATGCTTATGTATTCGAGTAAGTGCATCTTCGAGGATGTAAAAGGAACCATGCTAGTTATCTACTGAATTGACTATGTTCTTCATCTGTAACTATATGTTTGTTTATTAGTCATATGCGAATTTCACCTTATTTTTGGTTCAGTGTTTTAGTGTTCACTGTTTTAGAATAGTGTAATTTTAATTTTGCTAACAATTTGAATGTAGGCCCCTCTTGATCTTGAGGCCCTAGGCTGAAGCCTAGTTAGTCTATAAGAAAATCCGGCCCTGCCTCTACCTCTCTTCCACCCCACAAACTACCTTTGATTACTGCAAGCTCTGATACTTCCATGCCTATCTACATATTATATGGCAGTAACTTCTTATTGTAACAATTGTTAATATCTGCTATGACTTCGTGGATGGAACATATGCTAGTTGGGTCTATACTGCAAGCTCAAAAGCCCTATTAACCGAATACAAAAATGCCGACACATATTCATGAACTGCGAATACACTGAATACCCTAAACTGTGAAATTCAAAGTCATATTTGTCCCACCCACCACCCGCTACATATTACCTACCCAAACAAACTAAACAAAAACATACATGCACCAACCAAAACCCTACTTCTAACCCTAAACTAAACCCTACTTCTAACCCTGCACTACATCTTGCATATACCACCATCTATTCACTTACCTTAACCCGCACCCTAACCCTAAATTTCGTAACTATTGCACATTTACCTTAACAAGCTATACCCAAACAAAATAAATAATCCACACACATATATGTTACAAAACCCTACATCTAACCCTACACTAAATATCACATACATTACCATCTACGTACTTACCTTAACCCACACCCTAACCCTAAGGTCCATAACTATCGCACACTTACCTTACGGAGCTATACCACGGAAGGTCCAACCATGACGATTCGACATTTTGGATTTCACGCTTCAGGACAATCGATGTTTACGTGGTTCAATGGAGACGTGTCGGCGTTTATGTATTCGAGTAAGTGCATCTTCGAGGATGTAAAAAGGAACCATGCTAGTTATCTACTGAATTGACTATGTTCTTCATCTGTAACTATGTCTATAATATTTTAATTGCAGGAATCTTCATCTGTAACTATGTTTGTAATATTATAATTTGCGAAGCTTTTCTCTCCGGGCCTCCGCTGAAAATGGACCTGCGTCTAGTTGGACATTCCCGGTCAACAAATGTAAATAAATAAATAAATAAAATCATGCCAAAAGATTCAGAAGGTAAGATTTTCTTCTTTGCACTATGACCTCAGTCATGTGTCTGAAACTGGGGATAAAAAAAAAATTATTCAACAATGGACAATTATTTATTTTTTGCAGACATTTCATGCATTTTAGGCCAGTGGTATCCTTGCAAAAGGAAAGGTTTGGGTTATGTAAAGTAATTTTTGGGTGGAGGTTACTTCAAGCAAGAAAGCAATTTCTTGTTGTTTAATAGTAGTCAGTTCTCTTTGACCTACGGCTAAGGCAAGTATTTTTGTTAAACTCAGTTCTAAGGATTTTAGGGATATGTAAGAAAACAACAAGCTGAAAGGTTTGTGGGTAAGACTTACAAGTATGAGAAATTAATGTATATGTGCAGTTCAGTAAGCTGCTGTGGAATAAAATAAAGGTCCTATTGTGATACAGTAAGAGTGGAATAAAAGGGCAATATAGTGAATGTGCCAGTAAGTGCTGAAGTGAGGTACATATTTACAAGAAACAAGACATGTTCACTGTGACAGTGTTGAACAGATTTGGTAAACTATATAGGCTGTCAAAGTGTTGCTCAGATACCATGGTTTTGGAATCATACTGAGGCCTGGGCAGAGCTAATGGGAATACCTAAGCCACATAGCATAGCATAAGATGGGTGGCACAGTGGTGCAGTGGTTAGCTTTGCCTCACAGGTAGAGGTTCTCTAGTTCAAAGATAAAACCAAATCCAAAAAGAGCCACAGCCTTGCACCAATATCTCACTTTATTTAGCACTTTCGTCAGCATGTAACAAGTAACTTCATCAGAATAAATCCATTCTAAAAAACATGTTTAAATACTATTTAAAATCAAGTCATATGGTTGAAATATCCAATCAATACCCAGCATCAATTGATTTACTCAAAAGTAATGACTCACATGTACAGAACACTGTGTTGTCTTTCCCAATCTGAATATAGAATATTATATACAACAACTATATAAAATAAAGTTAAAAAAACATACACTGATATATAATTTATGTCATTTATAAAACTTCTTCTTAAATGACATAGGAACACAGTTTTAAATAACTGCTGATACTAATACCATAATTTAACCCATGTTTTATATGTGCGTTCAGTCTGATTTGCCAACAAAGTTCTTTAAAGTCTAATATGTCTTCCCATGGTCTACCTCTAGGGTCCTGGGGTACTTTTTCTATAGCAACAAACTTGAAACTACGGGTAGAATATTTTTCTATATGTCTAAATAAGGCACTGTTGGTGTTGCAATTTTTTATATCCCTTGCATGCTCATACATTCTTTAAGTATCCTTTTGGTTTTTCCAATGTAAAAACTTTTAAATTCTGAGCACAATGCAGCATAAATTACTCCTTGAGTGTTACATGTATATTTTCCAGTTATTTTAATGTGGGTGTTGTTGATTTTAATTTTGTCAGTATGTTTCACTAAGTAACATTGAGCACAAAATCCACATTTTCTCATACCTGGATCCCCATTTTGTAGGAGAACAATACCCTTATTTTCTAACAAATTTTTGAAAGTAATTCCACTCCTGAGCACCATCCGTGGTCTAGATCCTATTCTTTGTATTATACCCTAATAACCCTGAAAAATTTGCCAGTTTTTATTCAAAATATCTTGTATATTTTGATGGCCCACTATAAATCTAGTAACAAAAGAGTATTTGTAATCCTTATTTTGTGGATTATTTTGAGCTGAGGGAATTTCAGTTGTACAAATGGAAGGAACTCCACTGTTATA
Source organism: Protopterus annectens (assembly GCF_019279795.1). Lineage (NCBI taxonomy): Eukaryota > Metazoa > Chordata > Ceratodontiformes > Protopteridae > Protopterus > Protopterus annectens. Next base: position 198,648,713 of record NC_056742.1, read on the forward strand.
ACTTAGTAATGGTGTAATAATTCCCTTCTCTCTCTTAGTGTAGATCTCACTAAGGGAGTTCTCTAATAAATCTGATGGATATCCTCTAGACCTGAACATCTCTGTAAGCGTGTTGCATCGAAAAAGGAATTTGTCATTTTAGTAACCATATGGGAGCAAGTCTAACTAACTGCCCCTTGACTAGACATTTCTTCACATGTATAGGATGGTTACTGTGATAATGTAAAAAGCTGTTACGATAAGTGGGCTTCCTATAAAGTTCACTAACAAAATGTGAATTGGACTCCTTTTTTTATCACTACATCTAAATAGTTGATGCTATCAAAATGTATGAATACATAAATTTAAAGAAATCAGTAGTGCTGTTAATGCAGGGCATAAAATCTCGAATGTGCTTGACATCTCCAGTCCATAAAAAAAACAAAACAAATCATCTATATAACATAAATATAAACTCCATTTAGATATGTAGGGAGAATTAAACAGAAACTTCCTTTCCCACATTAGCATGACAATATTTGCAAAAATGGGGGCACATATGGCCCCCATTGCTACCCCTATTTTTTGAAGGAAATACTGTCCCTGAAAAAAAAACAGTTGTTTTTTAACATGACTTCCATAAGTGTAACAAGTATAACCACATGGTCATTGTGGAATAGCAAACTTTCATATAAAAATTCTTCAAGCCATTCAATACCCACAACATGTGGAATGGAGATCTGCAGATTAACAACATCAACAGTTAAAAACATAGTATTTTCATCATATTGCAAGTTGTTGAATTTACTTAGAAAATGCCAGGAGTTTATATATATATATGTTCTTCCCCTTTTAACACCTCCTTTAAAACACAATCTATGTATTTTCCCATAAACTGTGTTTTTGAACCTTTAGCACTGACAATTGGTCTCATAGGAGGGTCTATTTTATCCTTGTGTATCTTAGGAATACCAAAGATACACGGCACTTTAGGAAATTTCACTTGTAAAAACTCTAACAAACCAACATCAATAAGCCCTTGATCATGCAAATCTTATAACATAAGATCAATTTTGTGATATGAAAGGTTAATGAAACTTTTAGATACCTCTTCATACATCATATCATCTAGTAACAAAGTATTTATTCTGTTGTTATAGTCTTGTCTGAACATCACGTCAACCCCTCCCCCCTTGTCGGGTTTCATAACCCATATAAGCTTGCCACTAACAGGTTTCATCAGTAAATCCCTTTCGTTTTTAGATAAATTGTAAGCAAAATTATCATTGACCTTGAATAGAGCTCTGAAGTCAAAATCACACATTTTCTCAACAAAAGCTAAACAATTGACAATGGGTGGGTTGTATAAACTTTTTTTTACGTAATGTCAAGTTAATCTCCATGTTGTTCACTTGACCAAACATCACCTTAAAATTTAAACTCCTGACAAAAACTTTCAAATCTAAAATGACCTCAACCGGGCTGGAATGTCTAGCGGGTACAAAGTTAAACCCTTTACTCAACAAATGTGCAATGTCTGCTTCAAATATCTGTGTGGTAAAATTATAAACAATAAAGTCACCTTTGTCATTAGAAATACTGACTAGACATTCTTGCAAAGTCTCCACTTATTCACTGTTTTCCTGTAGTGGACAAAAATGAAATTCAAGTCCACTTTTGCCATACTCAGGGAACCCTCAGATCAATTTCATCTCGTTTGTTGCCTCCTGGTCTGTTGATATTGTTGATTCTAGTAACCCTGGTCTTGGCCAAACCATGGTGGTCTGTAGTTCACTAGTTCAGGTTCTCTTGTTCGATTCTTGGCTGGGGTGCCTTCTGTATGGAGTTTGCATGTTCTCCCTGCATTCATGTGGCTTTCCTCCAGGTGCTCTGGTTTCCTCCCACATTCCAAAGACATGTGTCTAGAGCATTTCTCCCCGGGCTTCCACTAAAAATGGGCTCGGTCCCAGTTGGACTTTCTCAGTAAACAAAAGTTAAATGAAATAAATAAATAAAATAAATAAGAAGATAGAGGGTGGCTGGAGTAAGTTGTAGGGCTGAAAATTATGCATGACCCCAATACCTAGGAATGTCTAGGTTTTGATGTGACAATTTTAGAAGTACTATGTACTATGAGGCACAGTGAGCTGGTCAAATTGCCTGATTTAATCTCAGGCTGAAGTTATGACAAGAGTCTTTACAGGAGTAATGTGGTGGATTCTTATGTCTAACTAGAAAGGTAAATTTATAGGAACACATGCCTTACAGACTGCTTATTAGCCTGATGGCACCATGGCATTCTGGATGATAAGGAGGTAAAGGCAAATAATTTTATCTGCTTCAGCTAAACCAATCAGATTAGCTCTTTCCATTGTTGCCCTTATAACCTTTAAACAAATGTTAACAGTATACTACAAAATAATGAATGTGGTCTATTGCCATTGTTGTGCCCTTGTATTCTAAAGAAAATATATTTAAGCTATGTAAACATCCTAAACAATGGCCTCAGCTGTTTAAAATACTAATAAAGGGGCACATTATAAAATGCAGAAAGGGTGTATAGTGAGTTTCTATAGAGGCATATAGAGAGAGAGAATATTAACAGGTAAGTTACTTTAGCCTATGTGTGCCAGGAAATAAAGCCATTATAAATGACTACATCACAAACTACTTACAAAATTGAAAGTAAGATAGAAGTTCTCTGTGAGGAGGTATAAAGGGACTCTAAGACAGGTCAGATGTTATTCACAGGGCATTATACAAATAATTACAGGATGTCTAGCTAAAATTGAAATCGCCTTCTAAATTAAAGACTCAAATACAGCAAGGAGCCATCTAAAAAGACATTATTGGATAGTGCTTAGAATCGAACAACATTATTGGATAATGCTTAGAAATGAACAAATCACAGATGATATAATTAAATGAGTTAGGAGATACAAGAGCAGTCAGCCAATAATACTATTTCTTCACAATTCATAATATCCAATATCAGAAAATGCATAACAGCAAAACAACCCATCTCTTGCAGTATGGAATTCATGCATGAACATTTGAGTGTGATCTACGTGCACTCAAAAGCTAATGCTGTACATATTTTGTGATGATGTTATCCAGGCATCGGCTCCAAGTAAAGGAGTATGAATAGGAATTCAAATGAAAACTCATCTATTTTGTTAAGTTTTACAAGCTGAACCTTCTCTGCTTATTTTTAAACAATTTCCTTTATACTGCGAAATCAGTTAAAGTAGCAAGCACAAGCTCTTTTTAAGACACAGAACTTAATAGACCAGTGTTCTACACCTCTTGCTGTGCTCAGTTTAGTCAGTAATTTTAGAGACACCCCAGAGCTCAGGCATGCCATTGGCACAGTTTACATCTTATAAAGGAAATTGTTCAGTTTTTACACAGTAGTAATGCTGTTTACCCAGTGATCGTACAAAATTACAAGAACCACCAATCTACTTATATATTCATTTATTTCAAAGGTTTCAAGATGTAAATTATAATAAGACTGTTTTCTTACTGAATCATATCTGTTTGTCAGATTACTGGATAGGAAATCAAATCTAATCTAAAAGTATAGCTTACTAACCTGTAGCCTAATGAGAAATGCAGACACAAATTCAGGAAATAAGCTAAAAAAACAGGTAAACATATGGAAAAGTTATGAATATACTAATCTTTTATTAAATGGTGACAGTGTATGTATTTTAGTTGCTGATGCAAGACATAATGTTGTTATATATTTGTTTTCACTAATTATGCAAACCTGCTGAAATAGTCCCAGTTCTCTTCCTTTGTTACTGCCATCAACACTTTTAAAGTTTTTTAGGCTTGTTATATCATCCCTCCCCCAATATATTTCTGGATTGCTTTTTTTCTCATTGCAAATTACATTTTTTTTCTTTTATACTCCGTAATTCTATTGTTGGATAGTTTAGGTTGAATGTCAGACTAAACTGATTGACATTCTTTTTCAGCACTCTCAATGGTCACACATTATGAGATATTCATCTAGTTTTGGCTTTCAACAATCATTGCTATTCTACGCTGCATGTTATATGGTTTACATGTCAGAAAGTAGTTTTATGATATGCTCTAAACAATGGCTATCTTGGAGCCTGCATCCAGTTCCCTTTGAGCAAAACCTACTCTTCCCTGTCAATGTATATAATTCAGGCACAAAACAAACTAGCATGAGAAGATACTGTGCCTAGTTGTGCAAAACCTGCTTTGTACTACACACACTGAGTCATAAAGCAAACTGACTCAGTATTCTGCACTTGAATGTATGAGATGCACTCTGCCTACCAACTATCTCTGACACATCTCTTAGTGCTGGATAACCAGCTGACTCTAAAAATATGACCATGTATCTTTATCCAAGAAGTGTCAGGCCCATCCTTTTAAGTTCCAAGATAGTTTTTCAGGACATATTCAGGTTCTTGCATACTCCTGAGCAGAAGTCTTGAAAGCAATCATTATCCTATAGCTATTCAACTGGGGTTAAAGGGGGAACAAGATAATTATTCAGTGGTCCATGCAAATGGAAAGCAGTGTTGCATTATTCTGATTTAATTGCTAGTCTGTGATTTCAGATTGTGGGTGGTGCATTAACCAGCATGAGGAGGCTGTATTAAAGGTGCTGCACTAATAGCATTGTTTACACTGTACACAGCAGAAAGTAGTAGCACTGTTGTTTATAATATGTATTAGTTTTAATGAGAAGGGGAAAAACATATGGGAGGAGGGTGTACTTGAGGACTTGGCTAGGATTAGCATGATAAGGTTAGGTGACATGTCCTTTGTATGTAAGCATTTGGCTTGAGAGTGGAGATGTGAGACAAGTTCCTTTTTGAAGTAGTTTAATTTAGTGCACTCTTTGTTGGTGGGTAGGAGAGATTTCCAGAGAGAAGGAATTAATGTAGAGAAGACATGTTTGGTGGAATTCAAAGAGGACCATGGTGATGAGAAAGGGGGACAGATTGTGCCAGACTTTATAACTTTATAAGTTTTGCTGAGATAAATGTGAATGAGTTATCATTCACGATTAATTTGTATATGTTATTTTTTATCACTATATTCATTTTTATCAGAATTAATTATTATGCTTGCATGATATGAATTTAACTGGTTGCTGCTAATACAATATGTCTGGTTTTAAAACATTAAGTTTTATATTAACAGTTTAAATAATTTTAAGTATTTGTAAATTTAAAATGTTTCATTTTTTAATCAGGTGACATGAAGGAGGTTATTTAAACGTGATTTGAATGGTATCAAATATTTTTCTTTTGTCTGAAGAAGTCCAACGATTCTGTCGGATGAAAAGCATTTTTAAAGAAGCGTTCTATCTGAATAAAATCTTTTTCTACAGAGGAACTCAGTGGTTTAGCAGATTTCCTGTGGATTAGTAAATGTGAATGAGTGTTGGTATAAAAACCTAAAGACATGAGTGCCCAGGTGCAGGGTGGACCTTTGCTTATCGAGAGACATTTAACTTTTATTTATGAGAGTGAGGCAGTTGTCTTCGGGTGGGAGGTAGGGCTTAGAAATTAATTTATAAGAATTGAACTAGAGATGGCTTGAAGTGCATAAAATACATTATATTTGTATTACTGCCATAATTATACTAAATATTTAAGTGTAATAAATGAAATATACTTTGCGCATACTCTTCAATTTTCATTTTTATATGATGTCTTTGTTTTTGTCTTTTCCCTCTTTGCTCATCCTTATTTAATTCAATAAATGTTATTCAATAGAAAACAAAGTCTAATCTTCCTAACAGTGTCCAATTAGAGATGACCAAAGTAGTAAAGCGGAGGTCAGCCGTCCAAAGTTACCAAGTGACAGAAGGTACATCACTATGAAAGAACTTTAGCCACAATATATGATAGAGGCTACACTTTGCATTAAACCACGTTTCTAGAACAACTATCTATCAGAATACATGGTGGCTTGTAAAGAATCTAATCATAATTTGAAAAGAGGATGGGATGTGATCATTTTGATCTGGTTTGTGTATATAAATGAAAGATGTTTCATTGATAAAAAAAATAGCCTTTCATCACTGAAATACATTTTTTTAAATAATAAAAAAGCAAATAAAAAAATTATGTGGCCTGCAGTTGCATATGAATAGTATGCATGAAGTCAACAAAATGAATCCAGAAAAGTCTGAGTTTGACATGTATGTTGCAAATATAAAGGGAAATAGTAATGTATGTTAAAAAGGGGATTTCTGTATATAGGTAGTAGTGAAAAAAAATGTTTGCTTACACCACATAACAATTAAAGAGCCTACCTTGTTTTGCTTAAATTTTAGTAACATACTGAGATTATTTGTCACATAAAATTAGAGGCCCTCCAGTAAAATATAACATTGAGTATAAAATGTCATAGCAAAGAAAAGCAAAAGTAAGATATGGCCTTCTTTTGAAACTATTTGATTTCTTGTTCATCAGCAAGATGAAGGATTTTTCTTTTATACACCTTTTTCTGATTTGTAAACAATTATTTAAGCTTTGCTGAAAAAAAATGCAAAAAGTTGTAAGACAAATCTTTTGTCATTCACATAGCATTAATTAATGAAGTGAATCAAAACTTTTAAGGTGATGTCTGCAATGCTTTGAGGCCTTTGGTTTAAAGTCATTTCAACAGTCACCAGTACTACCCTTTTCTAAAATAATTTTGGTGAAATCCTCATGAACTAACTGATAATTATTACATTGTAGGACACTGGACCATACTTTTTGAATACGTTTTCCCTAAATAGTTGGCATTTGGAAGATATGGGCCTTGGTGCCTCTTTCTGTTGAAATGATCAGGTCTCTGACAAATCTGCTGCTTGTGGTACCCAGATTTCCAAGGATTCCAAATGGATGTGTCCATGAGCATTTTCAAGGACTCAACATATTTTATCATCTCCAAGTATTCCTTATGGATGTGCCGCTAAACATTTTCAAGGACTTAGAGTGTATGCATATTTCTTCTGTTATAATTAAGTGGATATCATATTGCTCAGAAAAAAAAACAGTGGAGTTGTAAAACAAATAATGCATTTGTCTTAAGTTCTTCAATCCTGTCATGTTGAGCAATGAAAGACATTCAAGGCAATTCAATTTCATCAGTGCATATTAATTATTTCTTCATCTTCTTTCCATTTGCAGAAGATTGACAGTGGAAGTATTGACAGCTAGTTAGATAGACAATGAATGCCAGAAAGCACTAATGCATCATTATTTTCCAGGTGCAGGAAAAGCCAAAAAATATTTTTATCAACTGTCTTGAAAATTCTTAACAGATTCTATAACTTCTTGTACTTTCAAAGATTTTTGAAAAAAGGAAAACAATTTCACAGGAAAGTTCACAAATTCTTGCTTTCTTTCCATACATTAAGAATTAAGATATGCTGCTGTTTTTTATAGAAAGTATAAAGAGTTCCCTTATGTTCTTCTTTCGGCTTTTTCCCCAGTTAGGGGTCGCCACAGCAGAACTCCAGTCTGCTAATGATTGGCAATAGATTTTTATGGTGCTGAGGTGCCAGCTCGACGCCCAACCTTCAAAGAAGGCACGCCCATTTCATGCAGGTCTTTATAACACCACACGACTGCGGGGAGGACATGGAGACTCCACACAGAAGGTGCTCCAGCCGAGAATTGAATGGGAGAACCTCTTGCTTTCAGGTGACAATGCTACCGCTGCAAAGATTTTCCTTATGTAAAAATATAAATTTCTGTTAAAGGTTTGAGATTGTGCCAGAGCATAACATCTGTTAGCACAATGAACATCTGACAGAAAGCCTAATATAAATTTTATTTCTGTACTAGTTTCTCTCAAGTGCTTTTCAGACCATGTTAAGACTTGTGAAGTGAGTGAATATCTGGGGGTCTCCAGCCGGGTCTATATTAAATTCTCGAAAGCCGACAATGTCGAATCTGACATTGTCAACACAAGAATAGGGAAACTGCAGAACATCGAACAAGTAAACGGAAATCTCCTTAAGGGAAGATATCCATTTACTTCAATGTAGTGTGGTCTCTAATTTGGTATATTTAAGTAGCGAGGGGTGAGGGGGGTGCAGCCTCCCACATTGGGGGGGTGCAGGGGGACTTGCCCCCTTGCCTACAACATTTAGTTTTTTTTATTTGTTGTTTTTATTTTTTTTTTCTGAAGATTCAATGTTTTAACAGTTCAATCACTAAAGGTCAACCTTTAGTGATTCAAACTGTTAAATATTCTATGCGCTAATATAGACCCCTCCAGCCTACTCATTCTCACCCATTTATGCATCATGACACCTTTAAATTTTTAGGTAATTGTTTTAATGCAACTGGCAAGTTGGCCAGAACACAAGTGAATTCCAAATGTCCTCATAAGTATTGTCTTGCATTTTTTTTTTTAACTTCAGCTTTGATGTATCGTAGAAAACAATGGTTGAATAGCAGGGACTTCTGTTTAATGGCTCACATACCATGTACAGCTGATTGGGGAAGTTGCTTTCCTTTGGTTATAAACTTGTGTTTGGTGGTACTTGTTAACTGCAAGACCTCCAAGCATTGGTGGTGAAATGTACATCTTTTCCTGAGAGAGTGACATGTGAAAATTATTTTTTTAAGTTAGTCAGGCCATAGTAATAAATCTTCTACATGGAAGGGGGCAGGAAAAGCTATTATCACAAGTTCTGACTTTGTTACATGTCAATTTCTGATTTTTTTTACCTAAAACAAATGTAACATATTGCAAACCCCATCTGTCCAGCCCTCCTATGCTCTTCAGGCTCTACAACCAGGATTTCTGGACTAATTAGAATATTGAACTGGAACACACAAGTTTCTGTTTCACTGGCAGATGTGCTAAAACTGCTATCTATGCTAGATATATAACTACTGCTATTTAAAGGGGAGATAGAAATTCTAAACTGAATATCCTGCACATTATCCTCACATATTTTCTAGTTTGTTTCAGTTGAGCATTTCCACTCTTGTGATACTACCTGGAACCTGTATGTCTTTAAAATTCTTCAGGTGTCTTTATTTCAAAAACAGATATGTCTTGCATAGAAACACCATTTATAGCTTATACATTTAGTTTACTTCTTCAAAGTAGCATATTTTGTAACTGTTCAGACAGTTTATGGACAGTTTTCTGTTTAAATATTGGGACGTTTTCAAACAGTTGTCATCTCTAAACCTTACACATTTGTTTACCTCATACAATGCACTTAACATATATCATGTAGTAATATTTGCATATATGCAGACATGACTATATAGGAACTCTACATTTGTTAATCTCTAATCATATTTCTGTATACTGTGCCTGTGAACTAAATTATTGACATCAGTTTTTTTTTATTGTGTCATCAACAAATCCTCTTTTGTTATGCATGTCTTTCATTTTCCATCTGTAAAATACTTGCTTAGTAACTTAAATATGCGCTGAAAACAATGCTTTATTTAGATTGCTCTTGCTAGCATAAAATAGCATAGGCAATTAAATACATATCTAAACCTAAATTTATCAAATTTACAGATATAATCTAATGAATGTATGGACATTCTGAAGATCACAACAAAATTAAAAGTCAGGAATTCAACATCAAACATCTAAAGTTGCCTCTAATTTGATTTAGTGATATGACCACATATCACAAAGTTTTCAGATGACTTTAATTGTCCTCTGAGAGGATACGGATAAGGTTGCTACCTTTCTTCCTTTCTTTGTAGGTCAGGCTTCAAATGTCAGAAAAGAAAATGTCAGTTTTAATGCAGTAAATCAGTCATCAGTTGCTATGCTTTCGGTGTGAGATTCCATTAGCTGTTAGAGGTTAGTCATCAGCAAATTCTGATAGTTTCTTTTCTGTCATATTGTCTGGATAGAAACAAAAACAGGAGAAAATTATCAGCAATACAAAAATGGTGTAAATAAATTGCATAATAAGATAAATGTAATAAAAAATAACCTTGTGTGTTACCAGTTTTACTTCTGGTCTGAATTGTATGTGGTTTATAATACATTGTTATAAAGTACATTGACTTCAAATTGTAATCTCTTGAACAGCTTTGTAGATGCCTGTAACAATATTTTAACCAGCATTATTTCAGCTCACTTGTAGTTGAAAAGACTGAGACATGTCGATGAATAACTTACACTTCAAGGACACCTTAAAACTTACTTGCAAAGCAACAATGCAGAATCAATCATTTATTATCATTAAAGTGATTGTTTATTAATTGTCTTGTAACTAATAATAAATAATCTAGCATTGTGACAAAATCAAACAGAAGATAATCCAAGAATAAACAAAATGCTAATATGTCTGCAACAAAGTACATACTGCATCTAATATACATTGCTATAGGCTCATCTCAGTAATAGTACTGCTACTGATTCCAGCACTTTAATGGATAAAAGTTCAATGCTGAAACTGACATTCTTTTATTTATTTATGCATTTTAAAACCAACAATTATTATTCACACTTTTATAGTTTAGCATTGGTTAAAATTTGTCAAGAAAATATTTCTCTGCCTAATCCTGTATAACTTACTTTCCATATCCTCACACCATGTACCCTGCTCACTTCACTCAGCTAACCCTGTGACATGTTCTCTACCTCCAGGAGAGGCCTTTTGGATTTATTACAAGAGGCTAAGAGACTTCCACCACCTAAGCCTTCCTTTAGTCCTTAAAGACTCAGTGAGCATGTTAGAAGCAAACACTTCAGCCTTGCAGTTGTCTCAAAGAGGGCTTGTTACTACTGTGTTTGATCCTTTCTACTCCAAAATTGACTTCAATAAGCTTCCAGTTAGAGCCAGATTATGGTCAAATGTGGCTCTTGACCAGGGGAATGGACCAATCCCCCCCCCCCGCAGCCATTCTGGAATCCCATTAATTATCTTTCTCCCGCTGATTACCATAAACACTGCTCATAACTCATGCATACTGTTTTCTTCATTATCTTTGAAATGAAGGCAGATCTTCTCCATAGGTGTTTACTAGGCTATTGACCACAAGGGCCTTTTCAATCCTAGACATGCATCCCAAATCTCTGATGACTTCTGATACCCTTGATAAGTGTAAGCATAGACCTGGGAGATGAACCATTTACAGGTTACCTGTGTCCATTAGAGACATAGGTGCCAATCTAGGGATGAATTTCTGGTTTCCCATCCAATTGTCCAAGATGCACTTGAACTGGAATAGGGAGAAACTCTGCTTCACTTGGATGGGCACCTGTTCCATAGATAGGGTAGTCTCTGTGATATATACCTGTCTTTCCAGCAGGTCCTATTTATATCATAGGCAAGGTTTAAGTCTTTAGAATGGGTAATTCTGCTACTGTTTGTTTTGTGGATATGCAGGAGGTCCATCAGAGTGGGGTCTGACAATGCCCTGTATGCCAGGCATAGATCTCCCTTCAAAAGACTGTAGTAGACCAAATACAGGGATAGGGCCTTGAGGCAGTCGGCATAGGACATATTACTTATGTTTTGTATTTTTTTAGTGAGGAACCTCTGTGGACATTCCAGTTGTTGGATATGCCTGGTTAGATACATACCAAAGGGGGCATTGTACTCTATGATAGGTCTAATGAATGCCATATTCATTCAGCTGTTCCTGTTGAGGGTTGCCACAGTGGATCATCTGTTTCCATTTCTTCCTGTCCTCTGCATCTTGCTCTGTCACACCAACCACTTGCATGTTCTCTCTCACCACATCCATAAACCTTATCTTAGGCCTTCCAGTTTTCCTCTTACCTGGCAGCTCCATCCTTAGCATCCTTTTCCCAATATACCCAGGATCTGTCTTCAGCACATGTCCAAACCAACACAATCTCACCTCTCTGGCTTTGTCTGCAAACCATCCAACCTGAGCTGACCGTCTAATATACTGATTCCTAATCCTGTCCACCATCATCACATCCAATGCAAATATTAACATCTTTAACTCTGCCATCTCCAGCACGGACTCTTGCCTTTTTGTCAATGCCACCATCTCCAACCCATATAGCATAGCTGGTCTCACTACCCTCTTGTAGGCCTGCCTTTTCACTCTTACTGGTACTCACCTGTCACAAATCAATCCAGATACTCTTTTCCACCCTCTTGACCCTGCCTGTACTCTCTTCTTCACCTCTCTTCCACACTCACCATTACTCTGAATTGTTGATCCAAGTATTTAAATTCCACCTTTGCCAACTCTACTCCCTGCATCCTCACCATTCCTCTATCCTTTTTCTCATTCACAAACATATATTCTGTCTTAGTCCTGCTGACCTTCCTCTCATTTCTAGAGCATACCTCCACCTCCCCAGGGCATCCTCAACCTGTTCCCTACTCTCACTGCAGATCACAGTGTCATCGGCAAACATCATAGTTCACGAGGACTCCTGTCTAATCTAGTCTGTCAACCTGTCCATCATCATTGCAAATAAGAAAGTGCTTAGAACTGATCCTTGATATAATCCCACCTTACATATTTACTTCTCTGCCACTCCCGATTTCCTCACATAATACCACAACTCCCCTCTAGGCACCCTGTCATTTGCTTTCTCTAAGTCCACAAAGACACAACGCAAGTCCTTCTGACCTTCTCTATACTTCTCCATCGACACCCTCAGAGCAAACATCATATCTGTAGTACTCTTTCCTGGCATGAAACCATACTGCTGCTCATTAATCATCACCTCCCTTCTTAACCTAGCTTCCACTACTCTTTCCCATTACTTCATGCTGTGTCTCCATCTGTAGTTACTACAGCCCTGCACATCACACTTATTCTTAAAAATTGGTACCAAAACACTTCTTCTCCACTCCTCAGGCATCCTCTCACTTTCCAACATTTCATTAAACAATCTGATTAAAAACTCGATAGCTTACTTCAGGCTAAAAGGAATTCAAATCTATCCGAAGACCTTCTACAGCATTTGGAATTTGTCATAGCAGTGCTAAGATGGTATTCTGTGAACGAAATAAAGTCCAGTCTAGTACCCTCTCAAGACATGTGCTTTCTGGGTGTGAGACTGAATACAGCAGCCCAGATGGCCTTTTTACCCCCGGACAAACAAAAGAATCTTTCCAGTTACTTCCATCAACTATCTCTTCAGTCGGGCTGACTGCAAGGACAGTCCTTCAAGCCTTAGGGTTCATGGCATCTTGTATTCTGGTGCTTCCCAATGCCAAACTGCATATGAGGAAGCTACAATGGTATCTCAAAAATGTATGGACACAGCACTGCCAGGATTTGGACACTGGTCATCCATAATACCTTGCATTCAAAAGGAATTTTTTGGTTGGCTCAGGAAGGTCACCTAAACAAAAACAAGGGACTCTCTGTGACCAGAGGCGAAGCCAGATCAAATTCTACAGACAGATCAGACATTGCTTGGGGAGCTCATCTAAATGGAAAGTGGATACAAGACAAGTGGCCTGCCAGACTACAGCATCTACATATCAACATGAAGGAGATGTTAGCAGTCCAGTTTGCATTAATGGCTTTCAAGGAGTTACTTCTTCCAGGACAGGTGTTGATTCTAACAGACAACACAACTGTCATGTGGTACATCAACAAACAACCCATTGTGCAGGCAAGCAATGATTTTATGGGAGACAGCTTGCAACTAACTCTTCACAGAACCTTAGCAGATGTGAAACTGGATCTTCATGTATTTCAAAAGTTGACAGTGTCCTGGGACTGGGGAACCCAGACATAGATCTGTTCACTTCTCCACTAAACCACCAGCTGCCAAAGTTTTGCACAAAGAGGTTTCATCACACAGCTTGGAAAGTGGATGCTCTTTCTTTCAGTTGGAAAAATCTTCATGTGTATGCGTTTCCACCTCTGCCTCTTCTTCCAAAGGTGCTTCTAAAGGTCAGACAAGACAAGCCAAGGATGATTTTAATAGCTCCAGATTGGCCTCGGCAGCACTGGTACCCATTACTGAGGACAGTCTGTAAAGAAGCCTCCATGGCCCTTACCCTTGATTCCACATCTGTTGTCTCAGGTCTCTCGAGGCTCTGCTCAATGTCAAGCTTCACTCTCTTCATCTAACAGCCTGGCATATTCTGTTTTGAAAGACAGCAGGTCTCAACTTCCTCAACAAGTTTTAAATGTGATTATGGAAGCCAGAGAGACCTAGTACAAGGAAAGTGTACGCAGACAAATGGAAGAGATTTTTATTTTGGACTGCAGCAAAGAATTTGGAGATTTTGGAGCCTAATTTGAGTGTGGCTCTTCAATATCTTACTGAGTTATTGGACAAAGGTTTGTCTTTCTCTTCCATTAAGATTCATGCTGCAGCAATTTCAGCTCACTATGATTGTGACCCACCATTGTTTTCACATCCTTTGTTCAAGCAATTTCTTAGAGGGCAAAGAATATAAGACCCCCACGAGCTCCTACTTCCTGCTTGGGATCTCAATTTTGTGGTGGAGAAACTTACTCTACAACCTTTGAGCCTGCAGCTACTGCTGAACTGAAATACTTGTCATGGAAGACTGCTTTTTGTTGGCCATTACTTCTGCAAGAAGGGTTTCTGAGTTACAGGCCCTTATGGCGGTTGAGCCTTTTTGATTTTCATAAGGATAGGGGATCATCACTACTCCTTCCTTTGTACCTAAATAAAGTGTGTGTGTGTGGCTTTAAACCAAAAATTCATTTTTTATTTTTGCAGATCCCCAATAAAGGGGAAAAGATTTTGAAAACTTTTTTTAGCACAGAGCAGGCAGTGCGTTATTAGGCAGTCTCAGCAGTTGTTTGTTTCTTTTGCCTGTGTCAAAACAAACTATTTCTAGATGGATTGGTGTTGCATTACATTTTGTTATTCCCATCATGCATTCCACTAGGGCTACTGCCACTTCAACAGCGATATTTTGGAGGCAGCTACTTGGAGTTCAGTGCATACTTTCTCTAAGCATTTATCTTCCTTCTCTACTCTAAGTCTAGGGCTGGTTTTGCCACAGCTATTTTGCAGGGCATGTTGTCAGTTCCTGCTTCCTTATGATTTGCCAGCCTCCCTTACCTCTGCTTTGGGATTCTAGACTGCAGCAATGTGGAATGAAGAACATAGTACAGTTTTGTACCTACCATAAATGTAGATGTTCGAGGATCCACATTGCTGCAGTCCACCCTACCCTCCCTCCTTTCCTCTGTATTTAGGGGTGGTTGTGTAGGTGAGGTTATATTCTGCTAATTTTGTATATTTTGTATATATATATTTTGGTGCAGGTATGTTGGGAGTTTTGGTTTTGGCCTTATCTTTCAGGGTCTTCTGACATCTGGGGCAAGAAAAGACTGAGGATATGGCGTCGGTCATGCGCGCAGTACCCTGGCGGCACTGGTCAGTCTAATCTGCGCCCTGACCACGTCAATACGCCTTGGTATTACTGGGCCGACGACTGACTGCCGGACTACCCAATAGTTAGGACTGCAGCAATGTGGATCCTCGAACATCTACATTTATGGTAGGTACAAAACTGTACTTTTTATCATTTTTAAACTGTGACTTTATGTGTATTTGTACTTCATTTTGATCATTGGATTGAGTAAAGGATTTTTTCATTATTCGGGCTCCATCTCGTTGGATACCACCCTGCATCTGCTGTTCATTCCACTGCCATTTCTCCTAAGCACCTCCATGCTTCCACTCATATGTCATCTGGACCCACAGTCTCCCCATTCTTCATCCTCTTCATAGCTGTCCTTACCTCCTCCTTGCTGAACCGCTGCACTTCCTGATTCACTTTCCCCACATCATCCAACCTTCTCTATCTCTCATTCTCTTCATTCATCAGCCCTCAAATTACTCTTTTATCTGCTCAACACACTCTCCTCACTTGTGAAATGAATGCAGATATATGTACTTAATTTAAAACTTTTAATTTAAATATCCTTTGTTGACCAGATTAGTGCTACTAGGCTAGTAACATCTTTTCAGCAGAGACCCTTGGTAGTTTTTATACTATTAGGGGAAATTTGGCAAGACCTTTGGAAACTCCCCTTCCCCTACTCTTATACTATTAGGGGAAATTTGGCAAGACCTTTGGAAACTCCCCTTCCCCTACTCTTATACTATTAGGGGAAATTTGGCAAGACCTTTGGAAACTCCCCTTCCCCTACTCTTATACTATTAGGGGAAATTTGGCAAGACCTTTGGAAACTCCCCTTCCCCTACTCTTTTCAACAGCTCAGGTGAATGTAAAAGATATACTAGCACCTACCTTTAACACAGACAGATGGGCCCTCAGGTTAGCATCTCATCCAAAGGACGGCATGAAATTCATCATGCTTTATACATTAAGACAAGCAATAATGAATTTGTGCACTACACTATGTATGACTGTTATATCAGCCTATCACTGGATATAGTTAAATAATTAAAAAAAAACAGGTAAATGCTAGCATAATAGCTATGGTAGCAATGTAAAGCATTTAACTTGCCACACTGAATGAATTTAAAACCAAAAATCGTTCAAGTGCCTTGAAGTATATTAATTGCTCTGAATAAAGGTATACTATACTTAAATACCAAAATCTTTTTCATATGTCAGCAAATTTTGGTAGCTCTGTTATTTTGATTAAAATCAACTATATTGAAGATCTATGGAACAAAAAAGAAAGAAAAGAAAACAGTTGCACTTGATTCATGGCAAGCATGGACAACCTCTGAGAGAGTGTCAAGGCCTGCTCTAAATGAACAGTCCTACTCTGCTTGAACTGATCTATCTACAATCTTAATATATTTTTTTTAAACCAAACTTTATTACATTAGATTGCCCAAAATTAAATATCAAATAAATGAATCAGTCCAAAGACTCAGAATTCACATGGAGGTTGACATAAGTACTGTAATCTAAAAGCCTTTAAAGCCTATATAATAATCTGCAGTAAATCACCACAAGCAGACCATTTCTCCACAGCTTTTTTTTTTTCAGAACAGATCTTCCAAACTGAGTTCTTTTGAATAAAGCTTAACAAGAAAGATAACATGCCTATAATTACTTTTGTGCTTTCGTTCAGAGATTTTTATTGCTGGGTTATATATTATCGTGTGGCTATGGTGGCAGACTAGATGCACATTCTATTAGTCTTTCTCTAACCTGAAATATCCCTGAGATGAGGTATTATCTCACTGATGTGCTGTCCTTCACGACTACAAAACTACAGGTCCCATATTCAGGCCTCTGCATTGGAGGGAAGGACAAGAGCATGTGCATGTAATCCTCATTATTCATGCCAATATCTCATAGGTTCATAGGTTCATAGGTGTGTACTAGGCTAATGGACTTGGAACCTTTACAAGCCTAGCCCATAGAAGTGCCCTGGCATTGTGCCACCCGACATTAGTTCCCAGTGCCTCTATCAAGTAGAGCCACTGGAATGATCCCTGGGGTGAACTTTCTATTCCCCATCCACTCATCAAGATTTCTCTTGAAGAGGGGAAGTGAGGTGCTCTGTTTGACATGTATGGGAAGTCTATTCCAGAGCATGGGCAGTCTCTGGGTTATGAACCTGCCCCTTCAGCATGTTCTGTTGCTTGTGGTAATGAGGTTGAGGTCTCTGGAGCATGTGGTGTGGAGGGACTGGGGTTTCTTTAAATATAGCATTTCTAACAGAGTTGGGTCAGACATGACTTTGTAAGTCAAGCAGAGATCACCTCTTAGTAGACAATATGCGACAGAGAACAGCTGGAGCTTTTGGAGTCTGTCCATGTAGAACATGTGTTTAAGGCCTAGGATCCTCTTTGTGAGGTACTTTTGTGGCCTATCCATCTGATGCATGTGTCTAGTGAGGTACATGCCAAATGGGGCATTATACTCTATGACTGGCCTAATGAGGGAAGAGTAGAGAGAGAGAGATGATGACCTCTTTCTTCTTGGATGCAAAACAGTTGGTAATGAGATGTGCCACATAGAAGGACATTCAGAACACAGTAGCAATTTGGTGGTCGAAGGAGAGGTTGCTGTCAACCTGTGTCCCCAGATCTCTTATAATGCCTTCAGTGTTCAGTGGACTCCCATCGATATGGTAATTAGTGGGAACTGAGTTTTTCACAAAGGGGATGACAATACATTTTTTGGCATTAAGCGTAAGGCCATGGTTTTGACACCAGTCATTGGTCTCATTGAGCCTTTTCTGCAGGATGTCTATGTCACTTGGGGAGTTTGTAGTCATCTGCAAACTTGGTCAGCCAGAGTCCCTCCATGTTGGCCTGGACTTTTGCGAAGTAGATACCAAACAGGAGACGATTGAGGACCTATCCCTGTGGGATTCCACTTGACTGGTCGGCAGTCTGACTTGGAGTCCACTACTTTCACACTGTGGATTCTACCTATGAGCCAATTTGCAACCCACCTAGTGATATAGGGGTTGATGCCTAGTTTGGTGAGTTTATCAATAATTCCTGAGTGAGGAATGGTATCAAAGGCCTTGGCAGATCAAAGTAGGCTGTATGAACTGCCTTGCCCTCATCCACAGGTCTAGTGACTGACTCAAAGTCAGCCAGGTTGGGCAGGCATGACCTACCTTTCACAAAACCAAATTGTGTGGGATCTAGAGTCTGGAGATTCTCTATATCCTTGTTAATTAGGTCCATGATGATGCACTCCATAGCCTTACATATCAGACTCATCAGGCTAATTGGGCAATAATTCCCAAGGTCTGTAGTCGCTACCCCTTTATGGAGATGGATGACTATAGCAATGCGCCATTCAGTAGGGGCAAAGCCTGAGGTGAGGCTGTGATTAAACAGCATACAGATGTGGTGCCAGTTCACTTTGTATTTCATGCAGAACACATCCAGAAATACTGTTGCATCCCATGGAAGCTGTATTCTTGGCCTTGGACAATGCAGCTTTAACCTGTGCTGCAGTAATGCTGGGTGCCTGGCATTCTGCCAGTATTGTGATTCACCTATTTGATCAGCATGGCTGTGAGTTGTTGGAGTGCCTGGTCAAGTATCATCAAAAAGACACTGACGTTCTAGTTGGCGAAGCAGATAAGTTGAATTGTGTCATTTCTAATAATCTGCTTTTCCTACAATATAAAAATGAATGTTTGGATATAATTAATAAAGTAAATAGAGACATTATCAATATAAAACAAAATAAAGAGAAAAAGTTTGAAAGAGACCGTGTTGCTTACTTGGAAGGGAGGGTGTACCCTAAACCACCGGTAGCCAATAGGAACAATAAATGCGATGATGGACAAAAAGGGAAGGAACTTGCGAGATATGATCATCAAGCCTATACACCAATGGATGTCCCTTTAGGAATGAGTGAGGAGAATGGGCCCAGGAGATCAGAGTGGATTCACAATCAGAAGGAGAGGCAGAACAGGGGGAATTACAACCCTAATGGAACCAACAAACTGCTCACTGGCAAGACCAGTGATTCCATGGCCAGTACCGGGGGTAGATGTTTCATTCACTTCCTGAGACAGTCTTGCCAATTAAGTTGAAGCTGATAATGGAGCTTGCACAACTGTTAACAATGAAGCAGGTGACTTTGCAGTTTATAATTATAGTGATTGTGACTGCAATATTGATTATGCAAACTTGTTGAGTAAGGGTGAACTTTTTGTGCCAATCGCCAACATTAGTGTGGACAATTTGATTATCAACTTGAAATTGTTTCTGAGGAAAGTTAATTTTAAGATTTCATTTGGAGGGGAACTTGAGGTGTTGTGGACTGTCTTAAAATGGAGGAGTACATTTAATCCCCCTCTGCTCCTACCTTTAATTATTTTTGAAAGATTAGTGGAGTTTGAATTTAGGAAATTAGTATCTGAGAGTGTTTTTAACAGGGGGAACTTAAATGATCATGAGTTCCAGTTGCTAAGGAAGATGAAAACCCTAAACCGACCCCCTGGGCAAATATGTTGATACCATCTTGAAAAATTGTTTGCAACATTTTGAGCATATTTGCAAAGACTCTTGGGAGTTTTTGCTGAAACTGAGAAATGTCGAGTATTCTGACAATTGTGAGTTCCTTACCGTGGATCATGTGGAGCTTTTTAATGTGATTTCCCATGAATTGGGGTTGGAATGGTTCCATGATTTTTTATGGGAATGTACAACCTGGACAGCAATACTGTTAATGTAATACTTTGTATGGAGTTGGCTTTGAAACATGACTGTAAATGGGAGGGTCAATATTTCAGGCAAAGGAAGGTAGTTGCCATGGGGGGGTGCATGTGCCACTATTTTTGCTAACATCATATTATTGCAATGGAAAAGGCACATCTTATTTAGACATTTTGAGGTCAAACTCTGGAAATTATACCTACATTTCCTAGATGATATTTTTATAATATGGGACAGAACTGTGGAGGAAATAGGAGTTTTTATTGAATATATGAATTCCACCACTCCCTTCCTAAAATTTACCTACACATTTAACTCCTCTTCCATTAACTATTTGGATGTTTCCATCTCTAAAGACCAAGAAGGAAAAAGATGGGTGAGTACTATTTATCGAAAACGTACCTATAGCAATAGTATTCTACACTATGAGAGCAATCATTCCCCACACCAAAAATTTGGGATAGTCAAGGGCCAGCATATAAATCTAGCCTTTATGGTTTCTACATGTGATGATTTTACAAGGGAATGTGAAGTTCTAAAAAGTATGTTTATTCATAGGGGTTGCCCAAAAAATGATTATGGAAGTGTATGAAAATATCAAAGAGAAAAGGGAGAAAGGGGAGATAGTGCCACTTATTAATTCTACCATCACCTCACTAGGGGATATAGTTGTGGGTAATCCAAAAGGAACCCAAGATATCAAAGGAGCTTTCATTACAGATTTCTGCAATGAGGCGTATGAGATTAGGAACATCTTGTATAAAAATTGGAATAGTTTCCCATTTTAAGGAGGTGGCTACACTATTGAGAGAAGTCCCCCGGGTGGTGTTTAGAAGGTGTAAAACCTATATGAATTATTTTGAACGTGTGACATTAGATTGTGAACCATACCATAGTAATAAAAAATGAGGGACTTATAAGTGTGGGGGTTGTACACAATGTAGAGTAATATTGGAGGGTGATCATATCTTGGTGAATCATATGCACATTAGGTCTAGGGCCTACAGTAATTATACCTCTATAGGGGTAATTTATGTGGCCGGGTGCCAGAGTTGCAATAATTTTTTATGTTGGAATATGTAGGACAAAATTTAGACAATGCATATATGAGCACCTTTTGTATATCAGAAAGGGGGAACACAGAAATGCCCTAGCTAAACACGTTATGGAATTTAGCAACCATAGTTTTTGTTTTTTCATTTTATAAAGTGTAGTGAGGGACTTCACAGGGGGGGGGTGATGGGAAGATATCTATTACGAAAAGAACTATGGTGGCAGATAACATTGAATGCCACCTCCCCCCTGGGTTGAATGAGGCCCTTTCTATATCCAGTATTTTAAAGCTCAAATCTTATATTGTTTAATTTGTTAATAAGGTTGTATTTATTGATATGTGTTTGATTTTGTATTAAGGTTTCCTATCACTATGTTTAATGTGTATGCTTTTAGTGAAAAGTGTTGAAACTTAAAACACTTATTTTGATGGCGTTTTTTTATTGGGTCATGTAACATTGGGGAAGGTATTTAAGGATGGTGATTAGGAATGTTTAGTGATTCTGTGGAAGTTTTTTTAAAGAAAGCGCTTAATCCTTGGCTGTGTTTTAATAAACTTGTGTTTCAACTTTGGAATACTCTCCGATGTGTTCTTGGATTTTCCTCTGTACTTACCTGCTGTGGATAGTCATGTATTTATGTATGTGTTCATACAGTGAATTGGTGTATGATTTGGCAGTCATGCATCTATTTTCCATTGTCATGGGTACCGTGAAGTTAGCCACCTCTGTTTTTAGGAGCCCAAAGTCAGCTTTGGAGATGTTTTTCATTGTGGTTACTTTTGCGGGGGGTGTGGGTGAGATGTGATTTCCATGATTAGTTTGTGGATGGATCTAACCAGGGATGAATTCACTATTGGTGTAGAGCAATGGTTGCCATGTTAGTAATAACCAGGTCAAGGATGTTGCTTCCTCTAGTGGGGCTAAGAATGAGCTGGTCCAGGGCATTGGAAGTGATGAATTCCAGGAAGCGTTCAGCCAGTGTATTGGTGCATAAGTAGTTTTGCTAGTTGATTGGGGGGTATTTGAAGTCATCTAGCATAAGAGTTTTGGGTTGGATGCTAATAGTTTCCAAGGTGCTTAGGAATGTGGAGTGAGAGTCTTGGGACATGGTTTGGGACCTATAGCACGCTACAGCCTGAATCACTATCTTACCCAATGTTAGTTGTACCTGAAGTATCTCAGATGCATTATGCTGGGCTACTAGTCTGGAGGTGTGCATATCCTTTATGAACATGAAGACACCACCACCTTTGGAGTTTCGGTCCCTGTTCTGGGGCCAAAAGGTGTGGAATAAGTTATAGCCTGGTAGCGCAGGGGTCCTTTCTGCTGCTTTAAACCAGGTCTACATTGCAGCACAAATGACAATGTTCTCCATTTTGAAGAGTGCTTTGAGCAATTGCATCTTGGGATTTAAACTTCTAGCATTGAGCAGCATGATCTTCAGATTGCATTTATTTATAGCTGTCATGGTGGTAATTTGTTCTTTGGAATATTGCCTAAAAAGGCACTATAGGGGTGGCAAGAGCCTTAGCCAGTATCCAGAAACCCAGGTGTGCAGGCAATCTCTGGCAAAGCATTGAGGTGTGTTAATCATATCATCCAAAGCAGACAGATGCTGGATCCCTTTAAAATGACATCAGAAACTTAGCCAATTGTTGAAGTCAGTCATTTTCTGCTTGTACTGTGGTATCATTCTGGGCAACAGTAGGATGCTGCTCAGAGCTAGGGTCATACCTGCCTTGGCCACATAATCTGAGAGCTCATCCATGTCTCTTTTCATTTAGTACAGGGAGGTGCATCTCAGGTAATGCACACCCACATGGACAGTGACAGAGTCATACTTGTACTTGCTGTGGAGTGACCTGAGTGCATGTGTTATGTGTCAGATTCTGGCACCTGATAGACAGCTGACTGTATGTTTCTCCTTATTCAACCTAGTGAGAGGGACATCATTGTGTCTCACTATCGAGTCCCTTATTATTAGTGTAGTGGGCAAGCTGTTTTGCCTTTTGGGTTTAGGTTGAGGGACACATAGTGTAGGTAAGCTATGTGTCTTGTGATTTGCGCTGCGTTGTGGTGGTCGAGTGCATTTATGCCTTGAAGGTCTCTGCTGTTTGGGTAGATTTCTATTGACAGCCTCCACAAAGGTGAGTGTGTGGTTTGTGTTTTTATGTGAGAGCTCTGATGGTGGGTGTTCTGGAGGGCTATGTGTTGCATGTGGTGAGGTCCAGGTGTTGACATTCTCCTCTTGACTAGCTATTCCGGTCTTGGCTTGAGAGTGCATGGCTTCCAGTTTGGATATATAAGTGCATCTCTCACAAGTCTGAGTGTTTGGAGGTAAGAGGAGAGGGTTGTTTGTGTAAATGAGGCAGTTGCTACACTGCCTCAGAATGTCCAGGTTCACCAGGTTAATAGGAGAAAGCACAGGGAACTGACCTTTAGACATGCCAGGAGGGATGGTCATTATTTCTAAGTAATGGAGCTGTTTTCTTTTCTATTCCATTTACAGAAAAAATGTCACTCAAGGTGTCTGAGTCTGTACAGAGCACTGCCAAACTCTTGAGGGGGAAACTAATACATAGACCTTGAAAATTTAAGGATGAAGTATTTAGGAAGATATTCTAAAATTAGAAAGAAATCAAGCAATACTTCCTGAAAAATAAAGAATTAGCTTGTCAAGAATGATGAAAAGAGGGAAGTCGCATGAATGGCTACTGCCTGGATACTACTAATGGCGGTATCAGCACAGCTTCACTCTGTTGGGATACAATACTCCAATACTCCTTTGCTTCTTCTCTCACCAGAAGCAAAATGTTAGCACCAATCCCAAGAAGAGAAGCAGGCCACGGTCTGTTTGGTGATAAAAAGTCTTGTCCCAAATGATGCAAGGGTCTGCAGGCTTGTAGTCTTTTTCTTGGAGATGCCTCAAATAGCAACCAGACCAATCAGGTATGTTAAGCACAACACTCAGTCTCCAACCAGAAAGACTCAGGAATCAATGCACTCTGCTCCTACTCTCACCAGGATCAGAATATAAGCACATATTACAAGCTGCCACCTATAAAGCAGTTATTAAGCTTTCTGGTGATCAGCAGTCTCCGGGAAATAATGTAACTGCACTCCTTCACTCACCACGTGAAAGCAGAAGCACTAATCCCAAGATGACTACTGAGAGGCAGAATGTGGGATCTCCAATAACTGGTGGTCTTACAATAAATTCTTAAAGGTAAGATGAAAAAAATGGTTTAGCCTAAACACTGCAGTGTGCACTAGAGGAGTTAGATGTGAAAGTATGTAACTTAAGTTTTACCTGCCTAAAAAGTTAAGTTTTAGTGGAGAGTCACTATTTTTAAAACAGTAAGATAGACTGAAAGAGGGTGGTCACTTTTGTATTCTGGTACTATGGGAATACAGTAGGATGGCCAATAAATTTAAATAGTCGAAGGGCAGTGATTTCACAAAATGATAATGTTGTGCTTACACCATCCAGTAAAAGCAGAGAGAAAATGTGATACATGGTCAAATTACCATAAGGGGCAGGCAACTAGAAAGACAGTAGTGTTTAAGAACACAACAATAACTGGGTGAGAGGGTGCGAAACATTTCTGTCTGACTCACAAAAGACATAGCTGTGGTCTCTTTTCAAGTTTTAATATTCAGTTAAAAGCAGAATACAAGTAAAATACAGTGTAAAGAAAACAAACCATAGTATACAAAATAGAAAAAGGCAATAAAGTAATACAAAATACAACAAATAAAAAGCAGACTAACATTTCCCTCAAAGCAAACTGTAGCAGAGTCTGGGTGAGCCTTTCCAGTAAAACTCTGAAGTGTTTTATTTTACACTTTAAATAGAAGGATTAGTTCCTAGCTCCACCCCCTCAGTTCACAGATGATTAACCTTAACTGATCTGTTCTAACTTATGTGTGACTCTGCTCTAATTTCTGTCTGACTCACAAGAGACAGAGCTGCGGTCTCTTTTCAAGTTTAATATGCAGTTAAAAGCAGAATACAAGTAAAACACAGTGTAAAGAAAACAAATCACAGTATACAAAACAGAAAAAGGCAATAAAGTAATACAAAAATGCAACAAATAAAAGCAAACTAACCTTTCCCTCCCAGCAAACTGTAGCAGAGTCTGGGTGAGCCTTTCCACTAAATCTCAAGCAAATTGATTGTGCTGCAATTTCTGAAATGAAGAAGTCTTTCTGGTATCCACTCCTTTTTAAAGAGTGAGACAAAGTCACACAGTCGCACACACACTCAAGCCTATGGACAATTTAGAGTGTCCAATCCACCCACTGCATGACTTTGGAATGTGAGAAGAAATTAGATCACTCAGAGGAAACCCATGCGAACATAGTGAGGACATGCAGACTCCATACAGAGGGTCCCCACCTAAGAATCAAACTGGGAAACCTCTTGCTTTGAGGCAACAACACTTTCCACTATGCCACTTTGCTGCCCTAATCTGTTATGGTAATAAATGCCAGAGAGTTTGGAAAAGAGTGGAGCACATCAAACATTGATGCCAAAGATGGATGAACTGACTTTGTTTGATACAAGTCTTCTAAGAGTATAAGGATAGCTGCCTGGTACATAAGTAGACCAGATAAGTCTATGCCCCCTTGTTTTTGAGTTACACAATGTATTGCTAATGTGCACCTGACCCAATAGAGAGATCATAAGAATTGAAGGATCATTTTGTCTTTTTTCCTTAAAGTCCTGTAAGGAATCCAAATAGGAAGCCCTTGAATTGGATAGAAAAGATAACGGTATAAAACCATTTTGATTAATAGGAGCTGCAGATCATATCAAAGGTTCCATTTACCCCTGTCCTGAAGACACTGTTCAAGATTCTCTTGGATGAATTTCATATTCTGTATTTTAATCTCACCTGGTGCCAAGGCAAAGACAAGCCTGCAGATTATAAACAAATTTTGCAAGTTAAAGTCTTCTGTGGGGAGTGACATATTGTATAAGATTATAATTGACTTAGTGGGATTTGCTTTGTAGATTGAGACAAACTGCCATTATTCAAGGATCCTTCAAGTAGTGGGTAAAGAATACACTGGCTATTTCAAATAAATTACAAGGTAGTCTAGAAAAACGATTATCCCACTACAATCGTCAGCAATGACATGCTGCTCATTACATCAAGATAACCCCTTAATCAGGGTTTGCACTATAGCAGCTCAATAAGCCTGATGATAATTGGCAGAGATATATGTTTTGATGTTGGCACATTCCACAAGTTTTAATAAGGTTACTATATTGTATAGTTTTCCCAGTCTCGATATTAGACCCTCACAAAATCTAATTAGCCCACCCTAACAGCGTTGCTCCCATTTATTCTCAGTTAAGCACCCTGTTGAAGCATGTAGAAGACCTTAGTAATTCTAGACAGTGCCTTGTTCTCAGTTGAGGGAAATTCCATACAATCACCTGAGTAAAAATTAGTTTCTTCTTGCCTAGATTCTGTGACCATAGTGGCTAGCTGCATCAAATCAGTAGTGGTAATAAACCTATTTAGTGGCTTTACAGTCAAAAGAAAGAGAAAACAGGAAAAAGCCTGCCTTATTTCATAGCCTTAAAAGGTGAAAAAGCTAGTGAGGTTGCATAATGTTTGTGTGTGAGCATGTGTGTGTGTGTGTGTGTGTGTGTGTGTGTGTGTGTGTGTGTGTGTGTGTGTGTGTGTGTGTGTGTGTGTGTGTGTGTGTGTGTGTGTGTGTGTATATGGTTACACTCAAAACATCAAAAACTCATTGCATCTAAATTCAAAACATCGAGACCACAGTATCTAAAACCCAGAACATCTAAAACTCATAACATCGAAATTCATAACATTGAAAATGTATAATATGGAATAGTGTATTATGATCATGAAATGTGTAAATGTCATAGTTTAATCTGTTATTCTTGTGGTATCAATATGAGATGTTGTAGTTTTTATTTATATAGTGTAGGAATTTATAATATTTATATAGTGTTTATTTTGCCACTCAATATGTGGTTTTTAGGCCATACAGATAAGTGATATAGACATTTGTGTATATTCTTTATGGTTATCATGATACAGCGGGGTTAGGAAATTAACTTTTTCCCACTGTAATACAATCTCGGAGTTGGTATATTTAATTTATGGGGGGGTGTGGGGGGTACATGGGGGCTTGCCCCCCTGCAGAAACGTAGTGAAAAGTATGCTTGTTAGTTTGGTGTTATAGGTCAAGGGGGTGTTATTTTCATGTGATTTGTAGTGTGCGATGTTGTGATGCAAAGTTTCGATGTTATGATTTTTAGATTTTCTGGGTTGTAGATGTTGTGGTCTCAGTGTTTTGAATTTAGATGTTATGAGTTTTAGATGTTTTGAAGTGTAACTGTGTGTATGTATGCATATATATATATATATATATATATATAGGTATTATATATATATATATATATATATATATATAAATATATATATATATATATATATATATATATATATATATATATATATATATATATATATATATATATATATATATATATATATATATATATACATATATGTATGTATATATATATATATATATATATATATATATATATATATATATATATATATATATATATATATGTATGTATGTGAAAAAGAGGTTGAGGATGGATGGAGATATAGCAGATTGGCATATGAGAGGCTTATCCATCTACAAAACCAAAAGCTAATCTTCATTAGCAAGACTTAAATAAAAATATATTTCCATTTTAGGGTGTAAAATAGCTTAATAGCATCAAAAAGGGACCCTGCATCTGTAGATAAGGTACAATATTTTGTCATGTCTCTTAACATGTATCTCAGTAGGTCATGCTACCCCATCCTTTTTTGATATCTGCATGTAAGATTCTCACCATGTCCAGCAGAAGGGCTTTCTATTTCCCAAATCTGAGGAAAGATCTTCATGTCACAATTAGCCAATGAAGTTGAGATAGAATTCCACATAGAACTGTTTTTTTTTCACCTGTTTTCCATGTACTTCTATAATGCTCTCCATAATTTATTTCATTAAACCCATCCGTCTCTCAAACTTCTGTATAAAGCTGTCAGCAAAATGTTGGGAATAAAAAAGGTGACTACCAGTGTACTAACCATGGCACATTTTAAAAAATTCCAGTTGTTAAGTGCTTTCATTCATCTGCAAACATGTTTTCATCAGTACAAACGAAAAGCAGGGGATAAGCTGTCATATATTTATTTGTTTTTAATATAATTCTGATATTAAAGAAAGACTGAAGAAAAATTACGGCAAAGACATGAAAAATAATTTAAGGACAAAAAAAGAAGGACCTATAAATGTGGTCACTGTAGTCATTAATGAAGAAGAAATTGAGCTATCCAAATAGTTTAGAACTCTATTTTATTTGCATTGCCTATAGAAATGCTTGCAGAAATAATATGCAATAATCTAAGAATAAAAGGAATAGAAGCCTATGACCAGTTGTTTGTCTTTTTGGCTTTTCCCTGTTAGGGGTCATCACAGCGGAACTCCGGTCCGCTAATGATTTGCAGTCAATTTTTATGGTGCCGAGTTGCCAGCTCGACGCCCAACCTTCAGCGAAGGTATGCCCATTCACGCATGTCTTTTGGAGGCCACTCGACCCCGAGGAGGACATGCAGACTCCACACAGAAGGCACTCCAGCTGAGAATCGAACAGAAGAACCTCTTGCTATGAGGTAACAATGCTACCGCTGTAGCGCCACGAATATACAGAAGTCTATGACCAGTACACATCTAAAATAATGCTTTTTGCTGATGATATTTTATTAAACCTATCAAATTCCAGAGAGTCATTAAGAGAGCTAAAAGAAGTAATGGAGAAATTTTATAAGATTGCAGGTCTACACTTTAATAGATCAAAATTTCTATTTTTAAATAAGAAAAAAGAACTACAAGTTACAGATAAATCATCATAGGAAAACAAGAACTTATGCTAAATTATTTAGGAATAGTGTTATGCAAAAATATAAATGAAACAATATTAATAAATTATAGAAACATCATTGAAACAATAAAAATATATATATCAAAAGGTAGAACTAAATTATATTAACTTTTGAAGACAGATTGCAATTAATAAAAATGGTCTTATTGCCAAAAATACTATATGTAGCATTAGCAATACAGTTAATTCCTGAAAGATGCATTCTTAAAGAAATAAACTCATGTTTAATAAAATGTTTATGGTATCCCAGAAAGAATAGGGTAGCTCTAACTCACCACATTAGACCCTGGAAACAAGGAGGATTGAACTTCCCAGAAATAGAAACATATATAAAAGCATCTGTGCTTAAAATTGCAATAGATTGGATAAACCCAAATTATTTTGCCAACTGGAAAGAATTTACAACGGCTATATTAACAAATGAATTTAATATGTTAAAAAAATGTTTAATAGTAGACAAATCAAACAAACCCTGGTACATACTATGCATAAAGTATACAATATAATATAACAAAACCTTCTAAAACAACACTGATTAATCATTACATCAATTTCTTTAGGAAACTTATCAATGCAAACATAGATCTAAAACTTTGATTTGACCTTTTAACCCCATTTACCATCACTAAGAACTTTCCTCACAAAATATATAGGGAAACAATAACCTCCTGGGAACAAAATGGATTCTTATGCTGGTTTCAATGTGTAAATAAATTAAATGTTTTAGATATACATATGATAAAAACTGCTTACAATATTCCAACACAGGACTGGTTTACCTTACAAAGCATTCTAATGTACACTCAAGATTTATGCAGATTAATTAATAATTCCTCATTTAAAGATATTCCAAATCTAATATGTTTTCTGTATGAATTTATATATAATAGTTGTGAAAAGAAAAATTCCATTTCAAATCTATATAAAGAGTTAATAACATATAAAACAATTCCCAAACCATCATACTGGCAGTTCTTAACAAAAGGTCAGTCATTGCAGTTAACAGAAGAAATTAAAACTAACATTTTACTATCAGTTAATTACACCTCTAACATGCAGTACTGGAAATTATTTAATTGGAAATACTTACATAAAGCCTTTTTAACACCAGATAGAATTAAAAAGATCAGTACTATTACAAAATGTTTTTGCTGGAGGTGTGAAAAGTCAAATAAAGCAGATTGGATTCATATTTTTTATGAATGTAATAAAATTAAATCGTATTGGAATGGAATCAATCATTTTTTACAAGCTTTATTTAATGAATCCTTTACCTTAACTAAAGTATTTATTATACTAAATGCAAATGAAGGTCCCTACGTGAATAAGACAAATATGTATTTGTTATGGACAATACTTGCTATATCTAGGAAATGCGTAATCAGAAGGTGGAATTCAAATACACCCCTGACCTTGGAAGACTTCTACACATTACTGAAGACAACTGCATTGATGGAAATAAAAATCAAAGAACTACAAATCTATCCCAGGCCATTGGTAAATAATCATTGGAAGAAAGTTATATCTTTGTTGGACACTCTGCAATAATCAATACTGTATCTCTGATAAATAATCTGTTAATTATATATTTAATAACATACATAGTATATAATTGAAAGTCAGGCAATTGTAAATATTGTATATAGTTGTTTAAAATTATATTTAAAAATATTATGTAAATGTTATTTTAATTGAAAATAAAAAAATATTTGAGGGAAAAAAAGAGCTGTAATGTGATCATGCTTTTTTCAAAATGAAAAGTTGAAAAATGTTTTTAATGCTTTTTAGGTATCTTAATATTTAAATTGCATGTTAATTTTTATTTTTTTTTTTTAGAAACATGTTTTAGTGATTAGACGCCTGGACCTTAGTTATGATGTCATTGTGGAACAAGGATGTGTGATGTGATCCTAGTAACTATTTTCAGAATGTGTTTATGGTATGAAACTGTTGCTATGATGAAGTCCAGTTTGCAGCAGGACAATTGCACTTCACAGTTGTGCTATATTAAAGTGTGCCATGGTTTATCCAAGGTGGTCACCTTGTTTATTCCCAAGCATTTTTTGAAAGGTTTGTTGTTTTTATGCTTGGTATTTTAATTCCAGTAATTTGACTTTGACCTCTGAATAAAGGCTATCTGCCAGTTCCCAACATCTTCTTAGGGTGCACTAAAGAACATCCATCTCTTAGCCCTTTACATGTCTCAGGCCATATACTGCTTCCTTAGCAATGACACTGAAACTGGGGATGAAAAAAACATTTTCTTCTGGGTATGTCAGCTGAGAAATATCTCTGTTCCATTAGGTCAGATATTTCATTTATCCTTTGTTGGCTGGATTAGTGTCTGAGAGCCATTATTGAATCCCCAAATGATGTGGATATTCTACAAAAGGGCCTTACAGAAACAGATGCCTGGTGCCAGAGCCATGGGCTCAAGCTTAATGCCAAGAAATGTATCGTTATCCCCTTTGGAAAAAAACCTGTACCCATGAATTACCACATAGGTGGCAGGACACTAAACATCGAAAGTGTGATGAGAGACTTAGGGACACAGGTGGACAGTGGTCTCACTTTTGATAACCACATCTCCACAACAGTCAGGAAATCCTTCTATGTGGCACACCTCATCACTAAGGACTTTTTATCCAGAAAAAAGGAGGTCATTGTCCCACTGTACTCATCCCTCATTAGACCCATTATAGAGTATAATGCCCCGTTTGGTATGTACCTCACTAGACATCTGCAGCAGCTGAAAAGGCCACAGAAATACCTCACTAAAAGAATTACAGGCCTAAAGCAGATGCCATATGCTGACCATCTAAAAAAACTCCAGCTATACTCTGTCTACTCAGAGGCAATCTCTGCTTAACATACAAGGCCATGTCAAACTCTGAGCTGTTGGACATGCTCCACTTAAAGAAATTCCAATCCCTCAGAGCCACATGCTCCAGGGATCTAAACCTTATCATCACAATGAACAAAACATGCTGGAGGGATAGGTTTCTGACCCAGAGACTCCCCATACTCTGGAATAGACTGTCCATACAAGTCAAGCAGAGACGCTTCATTGGCCCTCTTCAAAAGGAACCTAGATGATTGGATGGGAGATAGGAAATTCACCCCAAGGATCATGTCAGTCGCCCTGCTAGACAGGGGCCCAGAGAAGTAAATATTGTGGGAAGAAATATCCAGGGAATTGTTATGGCTAGGCTTGCATAGGCCTTAGAGCCGATAGCCTAGTACCAACCTATGAACCTATGAACCAACCTATGGATACCCATATTAAGTATTGACTTCTTTCTGAGGCCTATATTTTATAAGTACATTATTATAAATATTTTGCCAGCTCAAAACAAAGAGCTTTCCTGGTATTATTATGTAGTACTGATTATTGCTCCATTGTCTTGGTCCACAGGAGCTCAATTGGTACTCTGTCCTTTCAATTGGATTCTATTGATTATTTTTAGCAGACCATGTTTTAGAGGAAGGAGAAATCCACTCACTTAACTTCCCTACCTTACTCCGAATTACCTCCCTGCACACTAAATTTATCCTCTACACTTCTTCACCCACTACTCTTACTCAACCAGTCCTGTCACTCCATTGTTCCTTCCAAAACTCAGTATATCAACTCCCCACTAAGACTCTTTTCAAATACACCACTCTCATCTCATCTTACATCCACCTCTGCATTTCTCCCTTCCTACTTTCCATGCTGCCTTGTCACTTGCCCTATGCCTTTCTACTGTTTTATAATTCTTTATCCTCCTACTTAATTTGTCACTCTAGACAATAGATTATCTATACTAAAATAATGAAAATTGCTAATCTAGTATTCATTAGCTACATGTAGACACAGATTCTAAGCATCCTCTACTACTCGCAGCACTCTTCTCAGATATGCTGTTCCCTCACTAATTCATGCTTATTCCTGTCATATACTTAGCCAGGTTACATCCAACCAACAACCTCTACCCAGCTGCTATCTCTGTAGATACCATACTGGTCCCTCATTCGCAATTAACACCCACTACAACGTTGGTATATTAACCTCCCTTAAAATACATAAAATGTTGACATTTTTAAGAATAGTTATCTATACTGCAACTCATCCCTACAGAAACTAGGTATCAAATCCAAGCTCAAATATAACACCTTCTTTTTACTGTATCTAAAATCTTGTGGTGATATGCACCCTAATCCAGAAACAAAAACTATTCCAAACAAAGAAATTCCACTAAACTCCAAAATAACCCTGATCAACAACCACTGTTAAGACAGCTCTCTGGCCATCACCTCTAATCAAGTAACTTTAGAGGTATTTGTAACAAGAAAATTCTATCCAGAATTGCATGCCTGGAGAGAATATTACAGTCTAGACCAAAAGTCATTACGGAATCCTGTCTTAGATAAGATATAAAAATAGTGAAATCTTCCCATCTGGATACAGCACTCTTGACTAGACAGGACTCAGAATAAAGGAGGCAAGATAGCCCTGAAATGCAAAAATAACTTAAATATCTCCCTGTACCCACTAAACCCTCCCCTGTGTCATAATGCTAAAAAAAATATGTCCTCTTTGAAATTCAACCCCCACAAAAACTTGTGTAAAATTGGTGTATACATATCCCCAGGAAATAACATAAACAACGCTAATGGATTTGTCTCATGAAAATCGACCAATATATCTCAAGAAATGATTAATTATAAGAGACATGAGTACTGATTGGCAAATCATTCATAATAAAAGGCCTACAAATGCAAACTTGTATGGGTTTACCCAACTTTTTTCTACTCTTTCCAGATGCAAGCAATCCACCATTAGGAATTACATCTTTGATTTGATCATGACAAATAAACCATGCCAATGCTATTCCTAACACCCTTAGTGATCAACTGACTATTCTTGCAAAAGAAGAGTATATGCATAACCAAAAAAAACATTGCTATAACCCTGCTTGTAATGTATCCACCTTCAACAAAGGCACTTTCACTGCAAACTTAAAATTAATAAATCTGGGGGGGGATGCTAAACACAAATCAACTGAAATGAAGCAGTAACACTATTTAACACATTTCTAAAAATACTAAATAAGGGTCCATGCATACATACCAAAATAATTAAATCAAATCTGACTCCCTAGCTAACAAAAGAAGCTAAGGAATAAAGCATGGAGAACCTGGAATAAAATCTTATGCCAGCACACAATATAACTTAGAATCATTCCTAAAACCAATTCCAGACTACCAATAAAATACTATATAAAATTACAAACAGCAAATTAAAATAACCCTAAGATATGTTGGTCTACTATCAGCAAACTCTTACATCCAGTCACAACCCAAAATAGCTCTTAAACAGATTAACCAAGATAATGTATTTCTAATCAATTTAGCTCACACTTTGAAAATGATTTTGCCTCTGTCTTAAACCCACAATCTTCTACAACTAGTATTAGGGTCAATGTCAGAACAATGAAAAATCTAACTGTCGAACGCTCACATGAGCGAATAATCAGGAAGTTGAAATCACTATTCACACCCCGCTAAATATATATTCCTACTCCAAGATCACACTACAGTGAGGAAAGGGCAAATTTTCCAGTCTTCACTGTACTGCGATCCCAAAAAATGAATATCGACTTCCTGCTTATTCACTCATGTGAGCGTTCGACAGTTAGATTTTTCGTTCTAAAGTAGACCCTATTATTAAACCACCAGACCCCACTGATCATTCCTAAGCTCTAAACCCATCCCAACCTCCAATAACAGAAAACTACCTAAAACTTTGAAACATCCTACCCGAGACAGCTTACTAGCTGAATATATCAATACCTGCAGATTTTCCTGCATACCAAGTGTCTATCTTAATAAACAGGTCTAACAAGGAAAACTATGTTCCCACTCTGTGGAAAAAATCCTACTCTCTTCCCATGGGAAGGGTGGAAACTCCACTGACCTGCCCAATTACAGGCCCATAGTCATCCAACTCCTCTGTCAAAAATACTTGAAAAATGTATACACTCCCAAGATCTTACCTATATTGCTGAAAGCTCACTATGTTCCCCTTACAAATCCTGGTTTCTGTCCACATCACAGCACCTCTACTACACTACTGAGCTTTGTTATAGCAATAAATCAAAGTAGAAACAACAGTAACCTTGTCTCTTCGATTCTTTGATCTGTTCAAAGCCTTTGACATGGTGTCACAACAAAAATTACTATGCAAGATATCTTCTGTATGCCTTGATAAACTCTTACTATACTAGTTTAATAGTTAACTCTGAAACAACAACCTAAAGCAGCAAAACAACATCTCTTTTTTTCTTCTAGTTCCATGAGTCTCTATTTAGGTCACCTACTTTTTAATGTATTCATTAATGACCTGCATTTAGCAACCGAACAAGAAACCATCATCCAATGTGCAGACGATTTCACAGTCATCTGCTCCACCAACAACATAGTTAAGTTACAATAGTCCACCCAAGACGTTATCACACAGTTTGCAAATTGGAGAACTGATTTATAGCTCCTACTAAACCCCAAAAAGTCCAAACTCATCTTATTAGTTCCTAAGCAACTATCTGTTCAAAAAATTCTTTCTCAGTTTTATCACTAAACAATACCAAAATAGAAATGGCAACCCATGTTAGACAACTAGGGGTTACCACTATTGAAAACCTAAAATTCAACAGCCACACAAAACAGAATATAAAGGAAATCAATTAAAAGTTGGCAGCCCTCTGTAGATCCAAAGCATATCTTACAGAGCAAGCTAGGATAAGCATTGCCTGATCACTTCTCAACCGTACTCTTCAATGTACATCCCCCATATGCATCACTTTATAATCTAATCAAGTCTCCTTAATTAGCCAGAGCTGTAATAAAATTGCAAAATTTACTGCCAAACATCATTACAGGATACATCACTGCCTCGCACAAAGCAACTTTATCAGCTGGGATTGCACTATATATCCTGCTTACAACTGGCTTTGACAAGCAAGCTCATATCCATCTATCCATCCATCTATCTGTACTCAACCCCTTTTCCCATTTTGCACATGGGGTCAGAGTGTCACTTTAACAGTGACAGTCATCTCAAGCCAAGATTTACACCGCCGGGTGGCAAGCCTGACCATAGTAGTTCATTCGTACCATTCACTTGCACACACACTCACACCTTCAGCCAATTTAGAATGTCCAATCTACCTACTGCATGTCTTTGGAATGTGGGAGGAAACCAGAGTACCTGGAAGAAACCCACATGACTGCAGGCAAGGCATACAGACTCCACACAGAAGGCATCCCAGCCAAGAATTGAACCGAAGAACCTCTTGCTGTGAGGTGTACCACCGTGGCCCCCCTTATGAATAAGCTCGTATATCACCCAGGATAAATATCTAAGTCTAAATAATATTCTCCTAAAATACAGTCCTGAAAGATCATTATGCTCCTCTGATAAAATGTTCCTAACTATAACTAGATCAAACAATACTCCTGATGACTCAGTATTCTCCTCTGTCTCTAGCTTTCTATCTCGAAAACCTGGAATTCCTTACCTTTCAGTCTTAAGGACTACAGTTAAAGAATCACCTAAAAATACTTGGCTATGCTCTTGTACCTCTCTTGCCATAACTTGAGTGCTGCCTCTCTAAACCTCTTTGACTGGGTCTCTCAACTATCTATATAGCCACTCTATTCACCAAATGGCTCTTGTACTGCTCTTTGTAGTTCAAAGGACCCATCACACTTGCTGACAGCCTTAAAATATACACATTTCTGCCACTAAACCTCTGCCATAAAGCTTTGTAACAAGTTGCATTATATGTTAAACATAAGTAATCTGTTTTCATGTTCTTGCCATCAAATGTAACAGTATACATTTTTATTCTACTGTGTACTATTTCCATATCAGGTATAAAAATCTTGATCAAACTGTGACTTATATTGACTTAAAATGTGTTTATAGTTATTACCTAATATTTCTTTATTATTATTTTAATGTGTACTCATTTTATTGTGGAGCTTTTCTCAACAAGCCTCAGTTAAAAAGAGGCAGCTTGTCTATCCCTTCTGACTATCCCAGTAAACAAAGGCAATAAATAAAAAAATACATTAAAACAAATAAATACTTGCATACAATAAAGTAAAATAAATAAACCAACTGTGGTTTTGCATCTTTGTAACATCAACTCATATATCCTGACTCTGCTAAAGTTGTAGCCAGTATTTACTTTGAGCTTCAGTTATTATCCTTGTACTTTCACCAAAATCCAGCACATTACATTGACATAGATCCTTTTCAATGTATTTACATCAGTTCAAGAACAAGAATACCAAATGTTTTTCTCTGTCGATAATGATGGTGTTTTCAGTATTAACGCATTACTTCTGAGTGATGCCTCCAGGTGCATCTGCAGTTAACCCCTACTGACACCTCTAGGCATCAAATATTGCTTGTTTGTATTTGCATTAATAATTCCAAAACCCTGGTATGTACAAGGTTTTAAAAGATTTCATGTTAAAGCTCACACAATGTCCAACTCAGCTGCATTAATATTTGACCTCCGTCTAGTGCAGGTAAATAGATACTCTATTACCTGTTGTTTTCATGATAATAATTTACATAAATATAATTTTCACATTTTTCTAAATACCTCAACAACCAAGCAACACAGACAGAATTCTTAAGCCTCATAAGAAAGCTGTCATCTAGATGAATAAAATGCTGCTACAGTATTTTTGTAACTTTAGTGGTTGCTGAGATATTTTAAGTTGTTTGCAAAATATTACAAATGTAATAATATAGCAATAACCCACGCCTGGGTGTGGGTAATGCTGGATTTACCCACGGTTGGTGTGGTTTTGTCCCGAGGGCGAAGCCCGAGGGACCAAAGACAACCGTGGGTAAATCCAGCATTACCCACACCCAGTGGTTATTATTATACAATGACATTAAATAAGAAAAGAAATAATTACTTTTCTTAAATAATGGCATTGTATAATGCCTCTTTGCTGCCCTTCCGCAGCTGTCTGGTGTTCCGCGGCAGTTCTGATGTACTGCGCATGCCTACGCAGTACATCAGAGCTGTGGGCAAAAGCAACGGAGAACGCAAGATCTCCGTTGCTTTTTACTGTCTCGCTATGTTAAATGGGTTTAACATAGTGAGACAGGTTTAAAAAAAAGCAACGGAGATCGCAAGATCTCCGTTGCTTTTTACACACTGTGTCGCTATGTTAAAGGAGTTTAACATAGCGAGACAGCTTTAAAAAGCAATGGAGATCTGTGTTGCTTTTTAAACCTGTGTCGCTATGTTAAACTCTTTTAACATAGCGAGACATGTATACTAACGGAAAAGTCGGGCGACGGACCTTTTTCCGTTAGTATATTGAGGGATTTACAACGGACACGCTGGTTGGGCTGGCCAATCAGCGTGCACGTTTTAAAGGAGGCATTGTATAATTACTGTGTTTACTGTGACTTTTGTTTAGGACCTAGAACCTAAAGAATACTACCCCAATAAAAATAGTTTGTGCTTAAGGGTTTGCCATTTATACTTCTTTCATAACCCCTATGATTCCAGAGACAAGAACATTTGTTTCAAATATGAGGTAATAATTTGATTCTGTCAAACGGCTTAGGCTCCGCCCACTTGATGTTACAGTACAAACTTCCTGAGCTCCATTGGAGTGAATGAAGGTAATTAATTAACAATAGAGCAATCGGAGGGAACTTTTTAATATGCTTTATTAGCTAAAGTTAAAAAGGCCTATAGAATAATTACCTGGAATGTACCATTGAACCTGTGAACTCATAAAACAAAATTATCTCCTTCTAGTTGTATTTCAGTAGCAATGCTTTTATTATCCTGAATACTATATTTGGTAAGATCACAAATGGATCTTGAGGATCTACCACAATTTTATTCAACCATTTAATATCTATTGATTTATCAGAAATATATGAATCTCCATGTAATTTCAATTCCATGTGTCAGTTTATTGCTGCTAAAGCTTCATTGCAAGGTTGGTAATACTAATTAATACTTGGTCATTTCAAAAATGAGTCATCTGTTTTTAAATTGATGCTGTCATTCTTTACAGCTCTGCCTTAACCTATTGGATGTCTCAACCTGCTTATCATCTGGAACACTACTGCAAGTAATACAAGTCCATAACAGTGGTTTCCTTTGTTACCACCCAAAGTCTCAAACTGCCCATTGTCTAGGTCTTTCTAAAATAAGCTATACGTTATAGCCCTGCCTGACCTCATCCTATTTTAAACCTATAATTGCTTGGCATGGTGCCTCTGTGATCTTCTCTAAACCGAATAATCAGATCAGTGTCCAATAAATGGTTTCTATTTTCAGTGTACTAGCACACTTTCTCTACAACTTCACACTACTATAGTTTGTTCTCAAGCACTTTCTTTCTTTTGTTCCTGACAAACAGCAGATTTTCTTTCTATAAACAATGCTTTTTCCCACTTTTATATAACATTAAATAGCAATAAACCTGTGCATACACACACACACACACACACACACACACACACACACACTGACCATTACTTAAACAAATACATTCATACATCAAGTTATATAGAATTTTAATTGTGCATGTAAGTAGTATTGCCATATAAAAGGATGTTCGTACAAGCACAATGTAATAGTTATAGCAAGAAATTTTCATACCTCAAAAAATGTTAAGTACAAAATGGGGCCCATGAAAATGCCTAAGAGATCAGCCAGTGGATCATCTAATATCATAAGCCTATCATTTCAAATGTATAAATTCAAGAACATCTGAAACAAAAGTTTTAATCATTATCTCATCATAATTGAGATGCCTATTACCTGGTACCCCCCCAAAAAATAAAAAAAAAAAACATTGTTTTGTGCTAGCTCCCCCTTCATTTATATATTATTCAATGAAGCTCCATATTTTGGGACACTTGAGGAGAGATGATTTTATTCTCATTAGGTACCAGTGCCTTTGGACAGTATGACATAAATGCAATGAATCTCTAAAGTGATTTAGAGACTGAGATAGATAGTGTTGTTCATGCAGAATTGCCTTAATAATTACACCATTTATTGCAAGTAAAATTACTTTTCCCACAGATATACACTGCCTTAACTTTGGTGGGGGAGTGTACCTAAGCAGAATCTTGTATCATCTAATAGAAGGAAAGATATAAAAAAGGTACTCTGTATACCTCATCATTTCCACCAAAGTACTTCTACACTTATTTCACTAATAAATCCCAGGCTGCTTTTCCTGCATTAGAGGTGTGACCCCCGCCATGTAAACATATACAGCTTGTTCTTTATTCTGTGTAAATGTAACAGCATGTGTATCTGCATAATTGAATCAGTGGGATAATGATGCGTTGTACAGCCACTTGCAGGCATCTAAGTGTGGTCCCCAAGGAATATGATTCCTCAATATGCAACACCTGCATTTCATTCTCATTCATGTGTAAAATACAAATGGTTTAAACCTATTCCAGAAATCTAAGGTTCTTCTTTTTTTTCATGAAATAATGTGGCAACCCCAAATTAAACAATTCCTTGGTAATCCAAGGAGAGCCCATGAGAAATCCAGCACTATATTTAAAATTAAGATTATTATTGTGTACATTGCACTTCAGAGTTGAATCATTACACATTGTACATCTTGTATTAACCTCCCCTTTGCTGTAAGGGGAAATACATTTCACAAAAGACAAACATACTGCACCATTGACATCTTTCCTGTCTAATTACATGGTCATTCAGGCAACTGACAGTCTAAATATAAATATATACTGAGCATTAAAATGTGAATTGCAATGCACTAAAATGCATGATGTAAAGAAATAAAATAAGTAAAAGAGCATCTATTCCTGAACAATGTCATTGATCAAATAAAGAGCAGACAATGATCATATAGAAATGTTTACAATAATAACCATTGCAAACAACCCAGTGGCAATATATTAACCTAAACTTAGTAGTGACAAAGAACTGCATATTATTATAGCATT
Source organism: Protopterus annectens (assembly GCF_019279795.1). NCBI lineage: Eukaryota > Metazoa > Chordata > Ceratodontiformes > Protopteridae > Protopterus > Protopterus annectens. Next base: position 198,689,853 of record NC_056742.1, read on the forward strand.
AGGGAATGGTTTATCGTATTCTTTCATGTTAGCAGCCATTTATGTACATCAAGTTAAAATCCTATGAGTAGGTGCAAGTTACATCAATACAATGTATCTCTAAGACAAAAGCAATAAATGCAAGCCATGCAAGTCCTGGAAAAACAAATATTCTGAACAGTTACAGCAATCCTGACTCACTAACAGCCTTCTGACTCCCTTTTTTGAAATATGTATTCTGTTTTAGCATCTAAACTATCTCTGATAATAAAATTACAGATTTTTTGCATGACAGTTTTAAAGGGACATTGTTGTAGGGACTTCAGGGAACAGAAGTTAACACATTAATTTTGAATGATGTTTCTTTGCAATTAATCAGTATGTCTGTCAGAAAATGCTGAGGAAATTAATTTCAAAATACAAATACAATACAAATACAATGAAAATGTACTTTTTGAAATATGTCATTTTCTTATAAACCTCATGCATATTTTTAATACAGTCTATCATACTTTGCAGCTAATTCAAGCATTTAATAGATTTTTAGTATGTAATATGATCACATTTCCAGAGATCCAATTATGTATTTATTTATTTAGAAGGATTTATAGACATGTTCACACTCCTGTCCTGCAAGAGTCATTATTATCATTTTGATTCTGGAGATGAGTATATTCATTTTGAGGTGGTTTGTCATCTCTTTGTCTGTAGAAACAATTAACTCACAATGTATTCTTATGCTTTTACTAAAGTTAGTCTGTAAGTTCTTTAATAAGCATAATTGTTATTAAATCATTATTACTGACAAAATGTCCTGGTGAATGTTTTATAAAAAGCTATGAAAAATAGCAGAGGTCAGCTTAATAAACTGTCTTTCCAACAGTGCTTTTATCTCATCACATATGTGGACTTTATGAATATGTAATAAGAAAACATGAAAAGTGAGGCATTATTTTATGAAATAAAGTTTACGGAACTCTATGTAAATATGACAAAAGTTCCTGCTCTATCCTTCTTTGTTTGACTTTTTTCAGAATAAGCCATTAAGAACAATTTTTTTAAAACACTTGTGCATGGAAAATCCAGTGAGCTAAAAACATTTATTATGTCCTAAATAGGTAATATGCATATCTCTCATGACTCCCTCACCAAGTGAGATTTTTAAAAAGCATCAAATCCCTTTTCTCACCATCTTAAACATGGGGTCTATATATCAAATAAACAGTGACCATCACCTAGGGAAAATGTTCTCATCACTGGGTGGTGAGCCCTGCCAGTGTCATTTTTCTACACCACCCAAAATCACATTCCTGTGCAAAGTATAGAGAAAAATGTATAGCACACAGCCACTACACAAGACTGGATATAGATAAGCTAGATATACTAAGTTATGTTTGATGAATATTGGCAAGTTGAATGACACATCATAGAAATGACAAACCAAGTCTTTCATGCAGCAAAGGGACAAATAAATAAGTGACATGACTGTGACAACCCCCTACTTAAACCCGAGGCAGTAACTAAGGAGCTTCAAACCTCACCACTGTCTCTGGTAAGGGAGCATCACTGAAAGCAGGGATAGACCACATAATTTCCCCTAGGAGTACACCTAGAACAGGCTCCAAGCCTGTGAATGGACTATGTGCTTCACTGTAAGTCCCCAGATGAGTTTTCACACTGCCAACTGCAGAGCACTGTGTCCCAGTTCTAGGTATTTGTCATACTCACTCTTAAATATTTGATAATTACACATACAATCATTCTTGGGAAAGGCTGGCACAGATTTGCCTGCTATGTCCTCTTTATCAAATTACATGGCAATGCTGTCACCAGACAAAATACCACAATACCCTTCAAAAGGGGTGTTCAATTATATTGGGCAAAATTAATCTTGATATGTAAGGAAGCATGTAATTCAAGCAGTAAGGCTTTTCAGAGTTGCCCTGGTGTCATCACAATAAGCATAAACACTCTCAGGTTATTAAAAGTACTTTCTAAATAACCAGTTGCAATAGAAGGTAGTAAACTATTTAATAATAAAAATGATTTAAAAATATATAGTGAATAACTGATTTCAATAAACCACAGAGTTTCACACATAGTAATTATTAAAATAAGACTGTAGGATAGGTTTCACATTGATTAAGAAAAACTCTAACTATCTAACTGTAACTGCTTAACCATCTAAAGATTAACTGTGCCTGTTTAATCTAATTAAGTCAGCAAGGCAAGATAATACTCTTGCTTCTACAAGCAAAATAAGAATATATGTCAACTTTTCAGGCTGTGTTCTGGTCCTCATCGATTGGTATATCAAATCCTATTATTTCTGCAGAACAGCTTTGAAAAACATGATAAATACTGATCTGGAAAACAACCACTGATTACTACAACAACTGCAACTGCTGCAACTGAACTCAACTAACTCAGAACCTGCTTTGCGTAGCAGAATCTTTTAAAAGTCATAGAAAGCTGTTATGAAAATTTTATTCTATTTCAGACTTTTGAAAAGTAAACAAAAACAGCTGCTGTGGAGATTCCATTCCTTTCAGCTCTGGCACATGATGACATCATTCTAGGTCAGCTGACTGGCACAACCTGCATTTGGAATTCTTTTTAGAAGACCTGTGCATTTGGTCAGGCAGAAGAACACTGTTTCATTCAAACATCTTACACAAATCAAAGAAACAATCAAAAAATATAAACCTAATTACAAAATTATAGCTAGTCATGCTGGCATTTATAACTCAGGGTGATTTATAATTATTTACAAGTATTTACAAAACTGCAGCCAGACGTGCTAGCATAGATAATATCTGATATCTCTCACATTGATGATAAATGTTCTATTATTTAGGCAGTCTGGGCATATTCTTTCTTATTAGCTAATATGACAACCCCTTTTAATACACAACTTAAAGGGTTATGCTTTGTTAGAATTGTATTTTGCTTCCCTATTCATTTTGTTTTAAAATTTTGATAGCATTTTGAGCTTGTTTATCATCCCATTAAGGAAAACAAAGCCAACGTTTTCTATCAAACAATATTTCCATTAATCAAGCTGAACATCTACACTGTATACTCATACTATATCTAATTTTATATCATTTATTAAGGATGCAACTTTGGTAGATTATTTCATTACTCTGGCACTGATACATCCATATAATTTCTTTTTTTTTTCTTTCCCATAGTTTTTCACTTCTCTGTAGATGACTATTGCTTTGTTTTTAAATGGCTTCTGTAGTATTTCTTTGTTACTACATTGTCATCTCTGAATGTTTTTAGCACTTTATATTTTCCTGCAAAACTTAAGTCTCCGGAAAACAATATACTAGGTTCAATCAATTAATATATGGCCTATAAGCTAGACATAGACTTTAATTCTGTATAATCAGATAAATTCACTTCTGTTATGATATTCAATGCTTCATGAAGGCCAGCCTATTTTCATACCAAGCTGGAAGAGAAAAGGAATTAAAACTTTGGGAAACTTGTTCCAGTTTAGACAATTTCACCTAATTTTGGTGAATTATTAAACGTGATGCTCAAACACAACACAGCTCTTTCAGTTTAATGAAACATTTTTGACGTAACACTATATTTCTAATGTCATCATTACACTTCACATTCCTCACATCAGTGCCTTTATTTGCCCATGACTAGTTTATTCTGATATGAGTTTTGATGGTGGAGGATTGATATGCTGAACTTAGGCATTTCAATCTGTAGTGTGTTTTGTATTACTTTAAATAGGATAGTTAATTTAAATCAGGGGTGGGTATTCTTTTCATATATGAGTGCTGGTAAATGTCTCTGCTCTTTCTTGCATGTATTGGGAGTAGTATTGTATTTGTTAGTTATGTTTATTATTCTACTTGTATGTGTTGGTTCACTTTCCTTTGTAATCTCAAGAATTGAGCTAATGCACAAAATTTCATTTAGGCTACACGTGTGTAGTTCTAAATGACAATAAAGTTTACTTTGACTTTGACAAAATTCAGGTCCCTAAACTTTGTATGTCTGGTACTCTTTGACTTATGAAGATCACCCCTCAGCAATCTATTGGAGATTGAGTAGAGGGAAGGGGCTTTAAGGTGCTTTGCATAAGACAGGTTTGTTACACCTTGTATTCTTTTTGTAAGGAACCTCTGAGATCAATCTAGCTGCTGCATATGCTTGTTAGGTATAGACCAAGGGGAGCATTGTGCTCTGTGAATATGTTCATAGGTAGGTACTAGGCTATCTGCCCTAAGGCACTTATAAGCCTAGCCAGAATGTGTTGCCTTTCGCTGCCCCCTTAGATTAGTTCCCTGTGCCTCTGTCCAGCACAGCCATTGAAGTGATCCCTGAGGTAAACTTTCTGTTTCCCATCCACTCGTCAAGGTTTCTCTTGAAGAGATTTAGCGAGCAGCTCTGCCTAATGTAGATTGGAATCTTGTTACAGAGCATGGGAAGTCTCTGGGACAGGAATCTATCCCCCAGCACATCCTACTTATTGTTGTGGAGAGGTTTAGATCCCTGGAGTGTGTGGCTCGAGGGGATATGGTTTTCTTTAGGTGGAGCATGTCCATCAATTCTAGGTTGGACATGGCCTTGTATGTCAGGCAGAGATCACCTCTGAGAAGGCGGTATGCAACTGAGTACAGCTGGAGTTTCTTCAGTCGAGCTGCATAGGGCATCTGCTTGAGGCCAGTGATTCTCTTGGTGAGGTACTTCTGTGGCCTTTCCAGTTGTTGCAGGTGTCTTGTAAGGTACATCCCAAATGGGGCATTGTACTCTATGGTGGGTCTGATGAGTGATGCATAGAGGGGCCCAATGACCTCTTCCATCTGGATATAATCCCTTTTGTGATTAGGTGGGCCACATAGAAGGATTTTCTAACCACTTTGGCAATGTGATTATCAAAGGAGAGGTTACTATCTACTTGGGACCCCACATCCCTTATTACGTCTTCTGTATTTAGGGGGCTACCACCTATGTGGTAGTTTTTGGGTACTTTGTTTTTTCCAAAGGGGATGACTATGCACTTTTTGGCATTTAGCTTGAGGCCATGGTTTTGACACCAGGTATCTGTCTCAGTGAGACCCTTTTGGAGGATATCTGTGTCAGCCAGAGAGTCAATTATAGCCCCTAGTTTGCAGTCATCTGCGAACTTGGTCAGCCATAGTCCTCCTGTGTTTGCCTGTACCTCTGAGAAATATATGCCAAACAGGAGGAGTCCTAGGACTGAACCTTGGGGAATGCCACTTGCAACTGGTTTGGAGTCAGACCTAGCTCCCACAACTCTTACCATGTGGGATCTCTCCATGAGCCAACTGGCAACCCATCTTGTGATATAGGGGTTTATGTTCAGGCTGGTGAGCTTGTCTATAATACCTGAGTGGGGAATGGTGTCGAAGGCCTTTGCAAGGTCTAGGTAGGCTGTGTGGACCACCTTTCCCTCATCTATAGCGTTGGTAACTGTCTCAAAGAAGTCCACCAGGTTTAGGAGGCATGATCTGCCCTTAACAAAGCCGAACTGGGTAGGGTCCAGTGCTTGGAGGTTTCCAGTGTCTCTGTTAATGTGATCCATGATGATGTGCTCCATAGCTTTGCAGACCAAGCTAGTCAGGCTTATAGGGCGATAGTTCCCGGGGTCCATTGTGGCTCCACCTTTGTGGAGTGGAATAACCGTTGCTGTGCACCACTCTGTGGGCACATAGCCTGTGGGGAGGCTGAGTTTAAAGAGTGTGTTTAGGTGAAGGGTTAGTTCATCTTTGAGCTCATGTAGGATACAGCCTGGGACACCATCCGGTCCCACTGATGCTGTGTTTTTGGCTTTGGAGAGGGCTGTTTTAACCTGAGTTTCTGTGATTTCAGGGGCTCCACATTCTTCTGGTATAGTTATGGGCCCTTTTGGGGGTGAGAGGGGGTGAAGTTTGCACTGAACCTGTCTGCCAGGGTGTTGGCTATATTCGTCAGTTCAGTGTATTTTGTGCCATTCTGCACTAACTCCGAGCAGATCTGAGAATTGCCACTTAGATTCTTGACATAATTAAAGAATGCCTTGTGGTTATCTTTGGAGTCCATGGCAATTTTTCTTTCGAAGCTAGCCTTGGATGATTTTATGAGGGAATGTAGTTTCTTCTGATACTGATCAGGGATGTCTTCCCTTCTTGGGATTTTACTCTTTTCTGTACTAGTTTCCTCCTTCTATCGTATAGCTTGTTTATTGCAGGGGTCCACCAGACTGTTTTCCTTTTCTTGGAGGAGTGAGACTTGGTTTTGTTTGGGATAGCACAATCCATGCATTCTTGTAGGTGCCCGTAGAGTGCATTAGTAAAGGATTTTGCAGCTTGGACAGTGTTATCCTTTAGCATGGGGGCTTTGAAACTTCCCACCTTGGTCTTAAGTAACGTGAAGTTTGCATTTGAAAAGTTTGTCACAGTGGTTTCTTTGACCAGGGGTGGTGGCGGAATGTGGATATCCAGAGTGATTAGTTTATAGTCAGATCTAACCAGCAAGGGGTTGACCTCCGGTGTGGAACACGGGTCACCCATGTTGGTGATGACCAGGTCCAGTATGTTGTCACCTCTGGTGGGGGTGTTGACCAGTTGATCCATGGCATTTGAGTTTATAAATTCTAGGAAATTTTGGGCAAGGGAGTTTGTACTTGAGTAGTTCTCCCAGTTAATGTTTGGGTAATTGAAATCACCCAATATCAAGGTGTTTGGTAGGACCTTTAGTGTTTCCTAGTGTTTCCAGGAATGTGGAGTGGGGGTCCTGGGACATGGTGGGTGATCTATAGCAAGCTATAATTTGAATAGCAGTTTTGCCCATTGTTAGTTGCACGTGAATGATCTCTGAAGCATCGTGCTGTGCCACTAACCTGGAGGTGTGGGTATCCTTGATGAATATGGATACTCCCCTGCCTTTTGTATTTCGGTCCAGGTTTTGTAGCTGAAATGTATGGTATGAGTTGTAGCCTGGTAGTGCTGGGGTGCTGTCTGGAGCCTTAAACCAGGTTTCTGTTACTGCACATATATTGATTTTCTCCATACTGAGGAGTGCCTCGAGTGCATGCATTTTGAGGTTTAGACTTCTGACATTGAGTAGCATTACCCTCAGTTTTGTGTTACTTGTGCTATTTATGGTGGTGGGTTTGTCTTTTGAGCCTTGCCTAAATAAGGCACTATGGGGGTGTCAAGAGCCTTGGCCAGTATTAGAAAGCCTAAGGGTGGCAGGTGCAAGCCATCTCTAGCAAAGCAGCGTGGCTTGTCGAGCATGTCATCCCAGGCTAACAGACACTGGATCCCCTTTGAATGAAACCAGAAGCTTCGCCAGTTGTTGAAACTGATAATTTTTTCTCTACACCGTGGTATCATTCTTGGTGAGGTCAGGATGATACTCAGGGTCAGGGTCATACCGGCCTGAGCTACGTGATCGGAGAGCTCCTCCATGTCTCTTTTCATGTAGTCGAGGGAGATAAGGCTCAGGTCATTAACACCAACATGGACAATGACAGAGTCATATTTGTACTTGTTCTGGAGTGACCTGAGTGCTTGTGTTACATAGCAGATCCTGGCACCTGACTGGCAGCTAACAGTAACCTTCTCCTTGTTCAGCCTAGTGAGTGGGATGTCAGTGTGCCTGACTATAGATACTAGTGTGTTGGGTATGTCATTTTGCCTTAAGGGCTGTGATTGTGTGGCACACTGGTTTTGTGAATTATGTGTTTCATGGTTTGTGTTGGGGGGGTGGAGGTTGCTTGGATGTCTGCTTTGGAGGTCCCTGTTGCTTCTGCAGATTTTTATTTAGAGACTCCGAGTATGTTTTCGTGTATTTATGTGTGTTATTTGCCGGTGTTGGTTTCATAGGTCTATGTGAGACTGGTGGTGTGATGCAAGCAATTCACTTCTCCTCTTGACTGCCTGGTCCAGTCTTGGGTTGAGAGAGCTTAGCCTCCAGTTTGGCTGTATAATTGCATCTCTCACATGTATTAGTGTTTGGTGGAAGGAGGAGAGGGTTGTCTGTGTACATTAGGCAGCTGTAACATTGCCTCAAAATACCCAGATTCACCAGTTGGACCAGAGAGTACACCTGAAACTGCCCTTTAGACATGCCTGGATAGGTACAGTTAACTATTTTACTGATTGGCTGGTAAGGTCGAATAGATAGCCTTGTCCTTCTATACAGTATAGCCGGGGTCTAGTGCTAAGGTTTATTAGTGCATGCTATGAGTTTTAAGCAAGTGCTAATATGAAAAGTGAATGGTTTGAGTGCTTAAGTTGAAAATTTGTCTAGTTCCAAGGGAAAAATCGAAGAGTACACTTTGTGGAGCCAGAAATAGTTATGCCCTAGCTACCCGGTCCTCAAAACTTTGCAAATGCAGGTTTTCTAGCAGGGAAATGAAAGAGATAGAAATTATCCCAAAATGGCCAATAAACTACTAATTGCTGGGCTGAAGCCACTCCTCCAGGGACACGTAGGCTGCTCAAAGCTCCCTCTCTCACAGTGAACAGATAAACTTCCTTCTATCCAAGTAAGGTACGGGCAAACACAGAAAGTTGTAACATAGCCCTGAATTCAGCACTAACCTGAAAACTGGACTATACTAGCTTAGAAAGGTGGAAAACAAGTATTTTTTTTTGCTTGTTTTTTTTTTGTTTTTTTCAGAAAATAAAGCAGATACAATAAAAAAAAACACTTTAAATGCACAGAAATGGCTATCACACTTGGGTGTCTAGCCTACAACAGTTAAACAGGTAATTTAAACAGAAAAACGACTTTGTTAAAGTGCAGGCAGTAAAATAAGTACAATATGTAGCTGAAACAAGCTGTTTAAATCACAGAAATTCTAGAAAATTGGAATTTTAGGCGGAATTAGCTAAAGGCAGCAAGACAATGCAGAAAAATTATACTTAATCACTTCAAAGTTTCTCTTCTGTCTCTCTGCTGCTGTAGAACTCTGCAGGGCACCAGGCAGGAGCTTGCTGAGCTGTATACTAGCACAAAAATCTTGCAAATGCTGGTTTTATAGCAGGGGAATGAAAAAGATAGAAATTAGCCCAAAATGGTCAATATACTTCTAATATCTAGGCTGAAACCACAACTCCAGGGACATATAGGCTGCTCAAAGCTCCCTCTCTCACAGAGAACAGAGAAACTTCCTTCTATCCAAGTAAGGTATTGGCAAACACAGAAACTTGTAACACAGCCCTGAATTCAGCACTAACCTGAAAACTGGACTATAATAGCTTAGAAAGGTGGGAAAACAAGTATTTTTTTGTTTGTTTTTTTTTCAGAAAATAAAGCAGATACAATCAAAAAAACACTTTAATTGCACAGAAATGGCTATCACATTTGAGTGTGTTGCCTACAACAGTTAAACTGGGAATTTAAACAGAAAAACAACTTTGTTAAAGTGCAGGCAGTAAAATAAGTACAATATGTAGCTGAAACAAGCTTTTTAAATCACAGAAACTATAGTATATCAGTGTTTTAGGCATAATTAGCTAAAGGCAGCAAGAAAATGCAGAAAAATTATACTTAATCACTCCAAAGTCTCTCTTTTGTCTCTCTGCTACTGTAGAACTCTGCAGGGCACCAGGCAGGAGCTTGCTGAGCTGTATACTGGCACAAAAACCTTGAAAATGTGGGTTTTATAGCAGGGAAATGAAAGAGATAGAAATTAGCCCAAAATGGCCAATAAACTACTAATTTATGGGCTGAAACCACTCCTCCAGGGACAGATAGGGTGCTCAAAGCTCCCCCTCTCACAGTGAACAGAAAAACTTCCTTCTATCCAAGTAAGGTATGGGCAAACACAGAAACTTGTAACATAGCCCTGAATTCAGCACTAACCTGAAAACTGGACTATACTAGCTTAGAAAGGTGGGAAAACAAATAAATTTGTTTTTTTCAGAAAATAAAGAAGATACGATAAAAAAACCCACTATAAATGCACAGAAATGGCTATCACACTTGCATGTGTAGCCTACAACAGTTAAACTGGTAATTTAAACACAAAAATGACTTTGTTAAAGTGTAGGCAGTAAAATAAGTACAATATGCAGCTGAAACAAGCTGTTTAAATCACAGAAACTCTAGAAAGTCTGTGTTTTAGGCGGAATTAGCTAAAGGCAGCAAGAAAATGCAGAAAAGTGATACTTAATCACTCCAAAGTCTCTCTTTTGTCTCTCTGCTGCTGTAGAACTCCGCAGGGCACCAGGCAGGAGCTTGTTGAGCTGTATACTATCGTCTGGTAAGGGCAGAGTATGGTGGGATAATGACATCTTTGGACCTAGATGCCATGCTTTTACTTATAGGTTGTACACAAAAGGATTTCCTCACCACTGTGGCCATGTGGTGGTCAAAAGTAAGGCTACTGTCTACATGTGTTCCCAGATCCCTGACCAATGGGTCATCTCTTAGGGGTGTATTATCAACATGGTTATTAGCTAGTATAGTTGACTTCTCAAAGGGTACAATTATGCATTTCTTAGCTTTGAGTTTGAGACCATGTCTTTGGCACCATGTGTTATTTAGAGATAGACCTTCTTGAAGAATACTAGTGTCTGCAGGGAAGCCATTGATAACCCCCAACTTGAAAACATCTGCAAACTTAGTTAGCCATAACCCTTCAGCATTTGCCAAAAAGGAGAGGGCCCAGTACCAAGCCCTGGGTGACTCCACTAGTGACTGACCTCTTGGTGGAGGTGTCCTCATCTATTTTAACCTCCTAAGTCCTATCATTGAGCCATTTGGCTATTCAGTGGGTGATAAAAGGTTTATACCTAAATTAGTGACATTTTCTATAATGCTTGACTATTAAAAGTCTTGATCAGGTTGAGGTAAGCTGTGTGCACTGTCTTACCTTCATTCAGTGCTTTGATGGCCCTTTCAAAAAAGTCCACCAGTTTTAATAGGCATGGCCTTCCTTTAACAAAGCTGAACTGTGATGGGTCCAGCATTTGCTGGTTACCAATGTCCTCATTTATTATATCTCTGATGATTCTTTCCATGACCTTACATATGGTAAGATGTATGGGCTTGCAGTTATCCAGAGGTTGGACCTCCTTTGTGCAGATGAATGACTGTAGCCATCTTTCATTCCACAGGCACAAAACCTGAATGAAGGCTCCAGTCGAAAAGTGATTCAAGGGGACCAGAAAGGTCATTTTTTTTCTATTTATTAAACATCCCATGATGTTATCTGGGTCCATCAATGCAGTGTTTTTTGGCCTTGAAAAGTGCATTGATGAGCTGTTCACTAGTAATGGGTGAAGAGATTGTTTTATGTGGCATTGCCTTTGGACTATCAAGGAGAGTAGGTGGAGAAATATGAGCTAAAAGTATCAGTAAAAAGGTTGGCCATGGCCTCTGGTTCGGTGTGGGTGATGCCATTTACAATAAGTTCTGTGCATCATTGTATATTTCTTCTGAGGTTACGGACATAGCAGTAGAAAGTATTATGATTTTCCTTTGCCTGAGAAGCTATTTTTTTTCAAATTCAGACTTTGAAGTATTAATTAACCCTCTTAGCTGCCTGTTTAGATAGGTCAGAGGGCTTTTAGTATGTATAGTTTTGTTCATCCTATGCTTGACCAAGATTTTTTTCTCTTGTTGTATAACTGATTGATATTGGGATTCCACAGGTGTGTCTTTTCATTTGAGATTGTTTTATTTTTAATATAATCGGGCACAGCTCACTCTATGCAGCTATCAATGTGGCTGTACAAAGATTTTGTAAATAGCTAAATGTATTCAGCGGTGCTTACTGTGTTTGGAGGTGTTGCTTAGTAGAGCAAAATTAACCTTGGCATAGTTCCTAAAGGCATTGGGATAGAATATTTTTCAGTTTGCAGAAAACAAGTAATTTAAGAGTTTAAACAGTAGGGCATGGTACGTATTGAGAGTACCATGCATCCTCTGCTTACTATCCATAGTTTATGTCTATACATGTCAGTATAATAATTTTAAAAAGCATTTATCTAACCTGATATCTTTTCCAGGAGTAGCTAAACAAAAATGTGTCTTGCAGAGTTGTTCTCTGTTTCAGTCACATATGCCCTGTTCAACTAATTAGAGAGGGAATGGATTGTACAGCCTATCCCTTCCACTAAATATCATCAGACTACCAAAGGATATTTTCTTCTTGGAAAGTATGGTCTAAGCATTTTTTGGCCAGATCGGTATTACAAAATCAATTGCAATAAAACATATACATGTTAATTTAACACCTATAAAGTGATCTGGTAGAGATTTTGCAAATTCTATGTGGAAAACTATAACAGAAAAAATAACAATACTGATTCTGCAGTCTTTGTGCACCTTTTCAAGAAATTAACAAAAAGTCCCAAAAAAACGGTCAGGTCATGATGATCTTTAATGGCAGATAAGTCCAATCCAATAACTAAGCACTTTTGCCACCAATGTGGCTTCTTCAGAGTCATTGGAACAAATATCTTAGTTTAAATAAACCAGTACATCAAAGTGAACCAATCAAAATGAAGCTGTTAAAAACACCATGGTACAACCTCACCATGTTTTGCAAATATTTTGGAATATAAAAACACACTAGTAAAAAATGAAAATAACTAATAGAGAATGCATGCACCGTCCTTATTCATTTCAAATTTTTAGAAACAAAACATTATATCATATATAACAAATATATGTATAAAAACTATATATATATATATTTGTATCTAATATGTGTGAATGTAAGTGAGTTTGTTTGCTTGTTAATTATTTACAAAATTTGTTACTAACCCCAATCGTCAGGGAACACTGAAGGGACTCTACGCCCAAACACCCAATGACCTAGGTTCCCCTAAACTACATAGGATCTCTGCATCAAAACCGACATAAAAGGGATACCATCATTTAATCCAGGTGTATGTGTGTCATTTAACCTTAGTTGCCACTTGTATTCCTTATTTTCCACTAAAAGTCTGTCGTCACCTGCTCTAGTGTTAGGTGTCACATGATCAATAACAAAGAAAATACATTTCTTAAACTTGGTACAAACAACACTATGACCATACAGTGAGTTGTAAACATCCTTGTTTTTGATTGCTCTCAGATGCTCACTTATTGTGTCTTTATGTCTACGCACTGTTTTGCACACATAAAAGGAAGAGCAGCTGACACAAGTAGCTACATATACCAACATGGTAGTGTTACAGCTGCATCTGCCAGGGCATGCCAAGGTATAACTATATCCTTGTATTGCTACATAGAGTCCATTATTAATGTAACGACAGAATCTACAGGCCCCATATTTGAACATCCCAGATTTAAGCCTTTTGTGGTTGTTATTTTCCAGTACGTTCTTAATGTTTTTACCCCTACTAAAAACAACTTTGGGTTGGGTTCCCAATATTCCCTTACTGTGTTCATCAAAACATAACTCCCATGTTTTTTGAAGTGCATCAATAACGGAGGTACTCAATGTATTGCATTTTAAAACAAATACATCAGATTTGATCTTTTTGTCAATAGTTGTTGTGTTTATACCAGATGTCAAAATAGGCGCAAAGGACATAGATCTTTTGTGCATGACCTTTCATCTTATATTCAAAAGGAGTTTTAGTGGGTAACCTCTTTCCAAGAACAGCCACATTAAGTTAAACATTTCCTGATTAAAAAACAAATTGTTACTGGACAACCTTGACAGCCTCATCATCTGCCCCTTGACAATGCTTTTCCTCTGGTGGAAAGGGTGACAGCTGTCAAAGTGTAGGAGGGAGCTGGAATGTGTTTTTTTCCGATGTATGTTGCTGTGTAACCCTGTGTTAGTGTTCATCAAATGGATGACCAAAAAGTCTATTTCAGAAGCATGCCAAGAGTAAGTAAATTGAAAAAAAAAGTAATAATATGATTCAAATATTCTACAAAACTTTTGGCTTCCTGTTCACTTCCTTTCCACAGGATTAAGATGTCATCCTGAAAACGATTGTATAACAAAATCTTATCCATAAATTCAGTGGGAAAGATATACAATTCTTCCCATTGTAATAACACCAGATTGACGTATATAGGGGTGCATTTAGTGCCCATAGCTACACCAGTAACCTGGTGAAACAGTTCACCCTCAAAACTGATATAATTGTTTTTCAGAACAATTTCCATAAGTTCTAGCAGTGCATTGATTTTAGATTTGTCAATGTTGTCATTTACAAGCAAAGCCTCCCTGAAATAAGTCAACCCAATCTCATGAGGGATGATTGTAAACAAATTGGTTATGTCAATAGTGAGGAAAGAATATTGATTAGAGTTGTCAACCCGCCTCAACCGTTCCAGGCAATGCCATGAATCTCTTAGTATATGTTCAATACCAGAGGCCACACACTTGGTCCCAACATCCACAAAGTCTGCCAGAGGTTCCATCTTGGAGCCCCCTTTAACCTTTTCCTCTGTCTGTGCATGATAGAGTCATATGAAGGTATTAGTTTCACAATCTCTTACAAGGAATCCCTCCTCTTTGGACCTACTACTCATGTTTATTTACTATAGGCCTTACAATGAATACATAGGGTCAAATTGCTTTACTGGTTATTTTCTGCACTTTTGGTCTGTTTCTTAAAAGAAAAAAAAATATTCAACAAATCTTTAAAAAAAAAAGCAAAAACCTATGCAACTGAACAGCATGTTGGGGATGAGGCCACACCCACTTCTTAACTTGGACAGCGAGAGAAAGAAAGATACTGTGAATTTTCCACACCGGGTTCTGAGAAACTAAGTAATTTAAGAAAAGAGAAAGGACGACCATATTACACAGATGAAGTGCCTCTACAAGAAGAGAAAAGGAATGGAGATAATGCATCCAAGAAAGATAGGAGTAGTTTTATGCTGACATATAGCAATGACTGCACTCAAGTATCTGATATTATTAGAAATTTCTGGCCGATATTAGCACAAAATGACAAGCTGTGAAATATAGTAGGAGATGCACCTAATTTCATCTTTAAAAATAAAAAGAATCTAAAAAGGTTACTATGTACGAAGGATAGACTTCCCAAAGAGTGCATGATAAAAAAGAAAGGAACTTTTAAGTGTGGAAGTTGTATGGCTTGTAGTGTTATTGACACCAGCAATTTCATTTGACATCCGATCTCAAGACTGGAATATCAATCCACATGTAGTGCAAATTGTAATACACAGCATATTGTCTGTCTGGCCACCTGCTTAAAATGCCCTGCATACTATGTAGGAAAAAAGGACCAGCAATTCAAAAGTAGAATTCTACTGCACCTAACGGATATTCATAACAAAGTACAAAGAAATGCTTTGGTTAATCATGTCTTACAATTTCCTACATATTCTTTTAAATTTAAAGGCATTGAATGTACTTTTAAAGGAATCAGAGGTGGGAATGTCATTAATCAGACAGAAATAAATGAAGTGAAGTGGATCATAAATTTGAGAGCAGACCATCCACCTGGTTTAAATGCATGAGTGCCACTGAAGACTATTCTAAAGGGAGATAAACTGTGATTCATTTAAGTAGAGGTGTGCCTTAAATTAAGAATTGTTATTGGATGTTAGCTGATTGGCCAAGACCGAGGTGTTGGCCCAAAAGAAAGAAGCTGGTTGGTACAATTTGCTTTATTCATGAAAAAATGGTCCCTCTCTCATTTACGATCTGAAGAAGGCCAATAGCCGAAAGCACTTATTGTCTGTAAGGGGATTATCAAAGTTTAAATGTCCAACAGAAGATTCTAACTTTTAAACACTTTTAAATAGTTTTGTACTCATTTTGTTAAATAAAGACCTTGGTTTTAATATTGTCCATTGTGGTGTGTCTCAGCCTTTGCCATTTACGTTACATCTTTTCCCATTTTGGTTCAATCTCTTGTGGTAAGTAAACAATGGAGTCAATGCTGCACTGCTTTTGCTACACTTTGGATTAGCAGCAGAAACTGTTGAAGTTGGCACATATTCATTAACATATAATCTCCTTTTAATAGTATGCATAGCTCAGACAAGGGCTGCAGCACTCCCCCTAACACTAGTCCATCACATTGCTTTACAACTATTTCAGTTTAATGACATACATAATAAAAGTTGGGAATCAATTTATACTATAAGGCTCATTTGTTGATATAACCAATTAGAAATGGTTTAAATTACTTTAAGCATATATGTAAAGATTCAAGGCACTTTTTTAGTATGCTTATGAAGTGGAATTTCAATCAAATGGCAGTTTTGTTACTATTGATGTACATACTCTTTTTTTCTGCCATTCCTCGTAGTACATGCTTACAATGATTGGAAAAGGAATTGTTTCAGCAAAAACATCTTCATCCTGATAATATCAATGATATTTTAGTTTGGTGGAAATAGTGCTCAAAAACAATTACATATTCTTTGAAGATTAACTTTTCAGACAAACTACTTGAGTAGCAAATGGGCATCGTGTGCCTCTATTTTTGCTAATTATGAAATGTTACATTAGGAAAATGAGTTTTTATTGCAGAGTGAATTTTCAAAAAGCTGGACTGTTTATACTAGATTTTTAGATGACATTGTTTTTATTGTGGGTTGACTCCATGTATAAATTAACTGATTTTCTTGTTTACATTACTAATACTGTCAAATTTTTCAAAAACTTTTTGCATGTGTATAATGAAAAATGTATAACCTTTTTAGACTTGGAAGTAAAAAAGGACTTTGCTCATGAGAGATTCAATTCTAGATTTCATAGGAAGAAAACTTTCTGCAACTCATACCTCCATTTTTCTAGGTGGCAGCCGAGACACCAAAAGAAGGCAGTTGTCCATGGTCTATTAGTTAGGGTAGCCAGGATGGTATCAGAGGAAGATGAATTTTACAAGGAATGTGAATTTATGATAAATATGTTTTTCAAAGGAGGCTAGTTGGATGTCTTTTTGAATGAGATCAAGAATGAAGTAATTAGTAAAAGAGATAGCGGGTTTTACAAGCCAATTTTGAATTCAGAATTTAATAATGAGGAAAATATTCAGCTAAACAAGTCATACCATTTAATGGTCAAACTTTTAATTCTACTTATACTTGGATAGTTATGATATTCCCAGGTTATTAAGAAGAACTGACAATTATCTTTAACGAGTTCTGAAACTGATAAAAAAATTGGATGGGGCCCTGTTTTTCTTTTAGAAAAGACAGGGCATTTAAAAATTACTTCAGAGTCCAGCAACAAATTGGATATTAGTTTAAGGCAGTGAAAAAATGGTACTTTTAAATGTGGGAGATGTTCACAGTGGTCCCCACATTTGTAATGTAAATAGTTTCATGATAGGAGGTGTAGAATATCAGATATATGGCCATTTTTTCTTGTTACTCTAAACAGTTAGTTTATATGGCCCAATGTAAACTGTGTTCTACTTTTTATATTGGGAAAACATCAAGGAAACTCAAAGATAGACTACATGATGATTCAGCTGGCAGAAAAAAATAAAAAAAACATCTAATGCATTATACAAACATATTAAGAATTTTGAAAATCATTACTTTTTTAGGTATTTAACAAGTTAGTGATAATGCCCAAGGATGTGTTCTAAAGGAATATTTAGAATTTTGTGAACTGAAATGGCAATTAAAACTTAATGCTTTGAGTTACCCAAGGCTTAATAAAACCTGCTCAATTAATTCACTGCTTAAATTAAAATACTACAATGTTGGTCTTAATTAATTTTGTAATTTCATTGGTGAATTTTAACATGTGATTGTTAATTAGCTGTTATATAATGGGAGGGGTGATGTTTTTAACAGTTCTGATGACGTTCTGGCATTACCAGAATGAAAACACTCAACTCCATTAATAAATTGGATATACTCCCCTGACATTACCATTCTGACTGAAACCTGGCTCAAACCACGTATCAAAAACAATGAAATCTTACCCCTGGATACAACCTATACCAATTTGACCATCAAATTAAATGGGGAAGTAGGGGGTAGCCATAATGTTCAAACAAAGCTTTGTACTACAACTCATTAACACCAATCTTCCTTCATTCAACAATACTGAAATACTTTTCAGTAACCTAAACATTAAAAAAAATCCTTGATCATAGCCATCTATATCCCTCCAGGAGGAAACTCAACCACAGTTGAAGATATTTTCCACTGACTATCCTCAACCTAGCACCAATAAATTATCATAATGTGGAATCTTAATACAGACTAGACCACTTATGACACCAATAAACCCTCTAACTTTATAAACCTACAGTACATGGCTTTTTCCAGCTCACACAAGAACCCACCAGAATATATAAAACATCTGACAGACACTCAATTCTAGACTGGACCCTCACTAACAAATGTCCCTCATCATTCAAAACAAGATGTCTCCCCAACAGCATTAGTGACCACCTTCCCACTTATTTGCTTAGACATAATCTCAGTCTACCTAGACAATCAGTCTGCTGACTAATCCATAATAAAAAGAACCTCAATACCCAAGCATTTAATTCCCTAATCAAACAAATAATTTGGTCTCCCCTAAAAACCCTACCATTAGATGCTGCTGTACAACACTTTAACACTACCTTCCTGGACATTTTAAACAGCTTATCCCCTAGTAGAATTGCTAGAATAAAAATGCACCATTCACCATGGCTAACAAATAACATCAAAGATGTCCTAAAACAAAGGGATAAGGCATGGATGCACTGGTTAACCAACAAAAGCCAGGGCAACCTACAGCTATACAAACAGCTTAGAAATAAAGCTAAATTCTTAATAAAAGCAGACAATCCTTTAACTATATAAGTTTCCTATTCAATTTATTTATTTTATAAAATATATTTATAATAATAATTTACCCTACGTAAAATTAGGTCCATTTGTGTTGAAATCTGTTGAAATAACTAAAGGTACTAGACAAGGATGCTCAATATCCCCAATCTTATTTGCTCTAGCAATAGAACCTTTCTCCTTGACAATACAATCTAATCCTAAAATTAAAGGATTTAATATAATTAATTTGATTCTAAGATAATGTTATTTGCAGATGATGTTCTACTTACTTTAAAAAATCCAGAAGAGTCTTTACAAGAATTAGATCTATTAATTAAAAATGTTATTGCATTTCAGGATTAAAAATTAGCAGTTCTAAATCTAAACATATAATTTTAAATAATAAAAAATTATGATAACATTAAATTGAATACAAATTAAATTATTGGGAAACGGGTCTCTTCTTTAAAATATCTAGGAGTTGAAATATGTGAAAATCTTGATTTAACTTTAAATACTAATTATAATAACATTGTAAAATATTAAAAGATCTTACAGAGAAATGGAATAATTTAAATTTAAATTTTAAAGATAGATTACAATTATGTAGACAAAATAGTGAGAAACCAACCACAAGGAATGCAGGTGAAAATGTTCTAAATGAACCACTGATATCCAGATTACAATTAATTAAAATTATTTTGTTACCCAAAATAAATTATATTGCTTTATCTATTCCTATATTACCCAATAAAAATACTTTAAAAGCAATAAATACAATTATATTAAAATTCTTATGGCACCCAAAAAAAAAATAGAATAGCCTTACCAAATCATGTTACACCATGGGAGTTAGCAGGAATAAATTTCCCAGATATAGAATCATATATTAAAGCTTCTAATCTTAAAATAATTATAAACTGGATTAATTCAAACTACTATTCAGCTTGGAAATCCTTACAGGCAGCCATTATACTAAATAAAAATAAATTAATAAAAAAATTACAATTTAATGATCTAAGTAATAAGATTTGGTAAGCAGTTTGTATTAATTTACAATATAATACTACTAAACTCATTAACCTAAATTATATAAACTCTATTTATAATACTTTTAGAAGTTTTGTTAATAATAATATTTATATTAAATTGTGGATACAGTTACTATTTCCTTTCAAAATTACAAAAAAAAGTCTTCAATGATATTAGTATGGATATTCTTAGTAATTGGGAAGAGAAAAATGTACTTGTTGGTATCATTGCACAATAAATTTAGTTACCCTAGATGCACATAATTTAATCAAAAGTTTTAATTTACCTAAATCAGATTGGTTAGCTCTTAATAGTTTAATTTCATTCACTTGAGATTTATGCAGAACAATAGAAACCTCGTCTTTTAATTCTTTGCCCAAATTTATAGCTCCTATACACGGAACATTACAAGAAGAATGCACTTGGGAAAATTTAACATCAAAACTTTATAAAATTATTATTAATTACAAATCTATTCCCAATCAGAAATTTTGGGACTTTATTACTAAGGAATTTACACTGTCTCTAACATCTGAAAATAAAGCTAATCTTTTACTTTCTATTAAATTAACTTTTAATTTACAGGTTTGGAAGATTTTTTTCTTGGAAATTTTTACATAGAGCCTTTTACACTCCTAATAAAATTGCTAAATTTAATCTCTCTAAGGAAGTAAAATGTTGGAGATGTTCAATAGTTTGTAAAGCTGATTGGTCTCATATTTTTATGAATGCTCTCATATAAGGAAATTTTGGGAAGATATTGCTAAATTTCTTCAAGCTATTTTCAGTGATTCCTTTATTTTATCAAAATCTTTAATTTTTTTAATGTAACTGATTTTACTATATTGAATAATAATAATAAATATATTCTTTGGTCAATATTGGCAGTTGCCAGAAAATGTATTACGAGAAAATGGAAATCACCTTCCATTCCAACTTTTGAAGACTTCATGACTTTGTTGGATAAAGTAGCATCAATGGAAATACAAGCTAAAGAATTAAGAATTTTTCCCAAAAATGGACTAATAATCCTTGGAAGAAGGTTTTATCCTTTATTAAGACAATGAAATCAGATCTACTCTCAATCAACTGATTAACTTGGAGTTTGGATTGTTGAATCGTATATGTCCTTCTTTATATATGTATATAATTTGCTATGCTCTAATATATTTCTTGAGGCCTTTGTAAATTTTGTATATAGTTTACCATATTTCTTTTTTCAAATTGTAAATGTAAGTTCAAAATGTTTTCTTTTTCTCTTTACTGGAAAAAAATAAAAAATCTTTGATTAAAAAAAAAAAAACTTCTTAAAATACTCAAACCCATCAGCATTGCCACAGATAATCTGACATCAGAATTCCTCAAAATTGTTGCAGAAGCCATCCCATACCCTATATACATCCTCATCAACTGCTCTATCACTGAAAACTACGTCCCCCTTCTCTGAAAAATCTCCTACATCACTACTCTGCATAAAGGCAAAAACTCCACAGAACTCACAAACTGCAGACCTATCACTATCCTTTCATCCCTCTCTAAAATACTTGAAAATGCATCCACACCGAACTCTGAAATCACCTTCTATCCATCAACCTCTTCTCTCACACTCAACATGGTTTTTGCCCCCACCATAAATCACAAGTGCTCTCCTCAGTTTTACCAACACAATAAACCACAACAGAAACCAAAACAGACTTGTCTCTACTACCTTTCTAGACCTCTCCAAGCCCTTTGACACAGTTTCACACCAGAAACTACTGCCAGAGATAACCACCTTAAATGTTAGCTACTCTATCCTAGCATGGTTCCACAGCTACCTAACCAAATTCCAACAAGTTATTAGGTGGAAACAGGAGCTATCATCTCTACTTCATGTTAATATTGGAGTCCTACAAGATTCCATACTAGGCCCCCTGCTCTTCAACATATTAACTAACCATTTGCACAAATCCACCCCTTTTGCCTCTGTTATTCAATATGGGGATGTCTCTACCCTCATATGTTATGCACCCTCCCTCCAACACACAGCTAGAGGACATCACACAACAATCATTTTTAGAATTAGAATCTTGGCTAAACACAGCTAATATTATATCAAACCCAAACAAGACCAAGCTGATGCTTTTTCTCCCTACCAAATCAACCATACCCCCAACTTCTTCTCACATAAATTCCACTAATAACACAATCATAACCACCACCTCACAAACCAAGCTACTAGGTGTTATTATTGATAACAAACTGAAATTTGACATTCAGCTATCTCAATCTATTAAAAAATCACATCAAACATGGCTTTCTCTACCTCATTAAGCATTTTTTTACAAACCAAGCCAGATTAGACATCACCAAAACTTACCGCCTAACCACCCAACTCTGTGCCTCCCCATCCTTACCACACTTAGAAAAACTGAACTTTCCAAAGTCGAATCATGCTATAATAAAATAGCCAAGTTTGCCACTAACTCCCCAGACATGTCCCAACACTGCCCCAACTAAAATGGTTAGAACTCCACCAACACCTGACCTATATCCAACTCATTATCAGCCACTACTTAGTTTACCAGCCAGACAAAATCCCAGCCTTTCAACAATTACTCCAACCATATACTAATACTTGTCAACTCCAATCTACAGATAAAATTCTCCTACAAGTCTCCAAAAGCAAAAACAAGGCTGGGAATACCCTTTACTACCACCATATTTCCTAAAATCTGGAACACAATTCCCCAACATATTTTAAACATCACAAACCCCAACCCAATTCAAGAAACAGCTAAATGACTACCTATATAGCAACTGGATCTGCTACTGTATCAACCCAGGTTAATCTCTTCCCTGTATGTCTTATTCCCCAACCTGTATCCCCCCCCCCAAAAAAAAAAACAGCAACTACCTGTGAACCCCCACTTATATGCCTTTAATGAAACAGAAAAGTGTGTGTGTGTGTGTGTGTGTGTGTGTGTGTGTGTGTGTGTGTGTGTGTGTGTATGTATGTTTCTGTTGGCATGTGTAAGTGAATGCATGAATGAAAATAGAACAGACAGTGTGTGTGTGTGTGTGTGTGTGTGTGTGTGTGTGTGTGTGTGTGTGTGTGTGTGTGTGTGTGTGTGTGAAGAGTGAGAGTGATCCCTGGCAACAACAGCATCAGTTACAAGGTTTGCATACCTCTTCACACCGCTCAACCTCTTGGCACAAGAAATTTAGACAGAGACAGAAATAATGAGGGACAAATGACCAAAAATAAGGACAGATTTTGAATATTGCTCTTATAAACTTAGAAAGTTGCTAGGCTAGAATAACAGGGTTTCCATTAGCATGTATTATCTGAAGGATATGAAGTCTGAAACTCCATAGAACATGAAAGGCAGATGGAAGGAGTATTTCCAGCAGCTTCTAAATGAAGAAAACCCCACAGAAGCTGTACTGCCCCAGAAACAGCATATGATGAGAGAAGAAGAGGAGCCCACCCTAGAAGAAGTAAGAACAACACTATGGATAGGGAAAGCAGCAGGGTCAGATGAGGTCACAGCAGATATGATAAAGATGCTTGGTGAGATAGCGGAGAAATGGATCCTGAGGGTACTAATAGCAGCATGGAGAGAAATGCATATCCCAGATGACTGGATAATAACCATACTCATGCCAGTGTACAAGAAAAAAGAGGACATCCGCAACTGTGGGCAGTACAGAAGCATCAAACTCCGACCACATTGTATGAAGGTTCTGGAGAGGGTGACTGATAAATGGATATACAGAGTAGTAGAGTGTAAGATGGGAGATTATCAGTTTGGATTCAGATCAGGATGCAGCACAATTGACCCGATGGTTGCATTGAGACAGATACTTGAGAAGAACCTAGAGATGAGGAGAGAGTCCAACTGGGCATTCCTAGATGTGGAGAAAGCATATGACAAGGTCCCAAGAAAGCTGATCTGGTCAGTACTGCAGTGGTTTGAAGTCCCAGAAACATTGGAAGAATTAGTGCAGGCTATGTACAAGGACCCAGTGACTCAAGTACAGACAGTGTTCGGTCTAACTGGGTGTACACCAGGGTTCATCTCTGAGCCAACTGCTGTTCATACTGGTGATGAACTATATTAGCAAACAGATTGGAGGGGACAGATCAACAAAGCTGCTGTATACAGATGATGTGTCAGTACAGGCAGACTCTGAGCTAGAACTTCAGCAAAGGATAGGAGAATGGAATGTAAATCTGAAGGCACATCGGATGAAAATAATCACAGATAAGATGGTGGTAATGGTAGCAAATTGGGGAAATCAGAAGAAGCTGAGAATAAAGATAGAAAGGAAGATAGTGAAACTGATACACAGCTTCAAGCATCTGGGAGGAGTGGTTGAGGAGAAGGGTAGTCTGAATGAAGAGGTCAAAGCTAGAATCAGAGGGGCTGCAACCAACTGGCATAGTGTATCAAGTGTAGCCAATGACAGAAGAATGCCAAAGAAGCTGAAAAGTAAGGTGTACAAGACAGTGGCGCAACCAGTACTACTGTATGGTACAGAAACCTGGGCAGTAAAGGCAGAACAGTTGAAGAAGCTAGAGGTGATGGAATTGAAGTGCCTGATAAATGTGGTAGGATGCACACTGTGGGAAAGACGAAGAAATAAGGACATAAGAGCAGAAGCCAAAGTAGCTCCAATTGCCGAACAGATCAAAGAGAACAGATTACGGTGGTTTGGGCACATGTAGAAAAGCAGAAGACAGTCAGGTGAGGAAGATTTGAGACAGACAGGAAGAAGGTAAGAGGAAGCAAGGACATCCAACAAAGAGGTGGATGGACTGTGTGAAAGAGGTTCTGAGACAGTCAGGCAGGAGTGTGGCAATGAATCGAGAAATTTGGTGACAGTTAACACGATACTCTGACCCCATGAAGAAAAAATAGTAAAAAGGGGGCTGATGATGATGAAGTCTGAAACTCAAATGTCTGTCATTATTTAATGACTTCACTCCCCAGTGATTTGCCAGAAAACTACACATTTTATGAGGATGGGACCAAACATACAAGCCAAAAATATGGATATTCTGCAAAAATCTGGACAGTTGAAAGGGGATCTATATTAAATGATCAGAGAGGCGTTCCATCGAATGCCTCTTTATCAACATGTAATCAGCGACCGCACTAAACCGCGAACATTCAAGACAGTGATTTATTTCCCTGTGAAAGAAATTGCTTGCACTAAAAACACATACACAATTTCAAATAAAACAAAGTGGGGGGATTTCCCCCCACACCCTCCTGGGAAAGAATCGCTGTGCTGAGCCTTCCCTATTTTTGGATTTTGGTCTATATGTGTTGGCAAAACGTAATTCGCTGTAATGCTGTTTCGCTGATCTAATATATACCCGTTGAAAGGTTTGCTCTGTTGACTCATAGCTCAAGATATCTGGATAAACCTAAAATAAAAGGGTCTATATTATATGAACGAAAGTTCATAAAATTGAACAGTGTAAACAGCGAACATGCTGAACTTCAAAACATTTATTGTGGGGTGCTGCCCCCCCCACCCCTGCTAATTATATATACCAACTCCGAGATCGCACTAGAGTGAGGAAAGGGCAAATTTCCCGATCTTCACTGCACCATGATCTCTCAAAAAAACAGATCGATGAACGGTATTTTCATGTATATAGCAGTTCATATTTTTGACTTTCATTCTTCTAATAGGACCCCAAATAAACAAGTGACAAAGGCTCAAAATAGAAACATATTTTACTTGATTATTAGGATTTGTGTTAGCATACATTTTGTGAAAAATAGGGGTTTGTGAGAGACTGAGTGAGAATGACAATAAAGACATTTGCATAACTCTGGACCTTTCAATGAAAGAAATCTGGATAAAGCCTAAAATAAAGCGGGAACAAAGGCTGAAAAATAAGAAGAGATTTTAATTATTACTCTTATAAAATTGCAAACTTGATTAATTAAAAGGATTTGTGTTAGTATGAATTTTCTGAAGAAAATAATAGTCTGGAACTGAAATGTATGCCATAATTTAATGAATTCACCCCGGGATTCATGAAGCTTGTGCCACGCGCAGGCGTAGCGTAGGCGGTATAATGCCAAATATGGCCACCGAGTGATTCAGGTACGATCCAATTCCACGTACACTACCAGCATACGCCAGATCTGCACAGCCCTCGGCTCAGGTTTGCTAATCACCCCATGCACAGTACTGCACCATGCAAATGAAGGTACATAGTGATTCATGAAGTGGTGCAGGCATAGCGTAAGCCCACAGAAATGTAAACCAAAAAAAATGGTTTACATTTTCCCAAACAGAACATCAGAGCTATGAAAGTGGACCAGACTCATGTATTACAAAGTTAACATATGCCAATGGCTAAATATACAGCCAAAGGCATAAGAAAAGATGCACAACACCTAAAAAACAACATTTAATGTCATGTCCACAGTAACACAAAGTACAACTGCAGGGCATGTGTGCGCAAATGGGAATACAAGGAAAATATACACAAATGTCATAAAACCGCAATGTAATATAAATCATGATTTCACCATAATACTCAGTGGTATGCATGGTACACCACAACCAAGCTGCAAGGGTTGATAAGGGTCTGTGACAGTGTTCGGCGTGGTAACTATGAATTAGTAGTCAATGCAATACAAATGAGGCAAGTAATAGTGAATCGCAAATGTCCCGCCGGACTAAGGATGTACCATACGGCGCAGCGATACAACACCGAGGAGTGGTTTGGAGGTATACATGACATCAATAGTGGGGTGTGCCACCGTAGCTGTAAGCACATTGGAGCAATGCAAATCTGGCCTGCCTGTTGCTAAGCAAAGCCACAGGATAGGGGTGAGGATGTAGGTATAGTATCGTTTAGCTGAAAGCACATATGGTGCCCGAAAGCTCATGTGTACGCGGATGAAAACATGCCCGAAACCCGGTAAGCGGACGCACGTGCTGTGCACCATAGCACAAACAGGAAGGTTAGGGGAAGAAAATAAGGAAATGCAGCAGTAGGGTAATTGGAGTACAACTGAGCAATTAACACCTATTAACTCACAGTGGGCAATCAACGGCAACTAACAAGTCTGCTCACAGCAACCTGCAGAACAGGATAGGGGAGGTGTCAGATTGCAAAGAAAAGAGAACTGTCATAGCAGAACAAAGCAAACCTGCAGTAGATCGGCCATAGAACACATTTCGTAAGATAAGCCAGGTTTTGGAAAGCACAAATGAAAGCAGGCTGCTGGATGCATGCCAGAAAATGGGAGGGGAAACATTAAGAAATGTTAAAGGAAGGGCAACAGGTAATCCACGGCAGTCAAATGTAATTCAACACCAAAGGCACCACAATAGCAGTACCTGTGGTAAAATATATAAGATACCCTGTAGCTCTGTTGGTACATACACACCCTATGACATCATCAGTGTTCACAGCACAGTAGTATAAAGTGTGAAGGCACCTCACACACACCTGTGTATTCCCAAACACTGCACCATCTGTGTAAACAGACGGGGAACTTTTACAATGTACATGTTGGGAGCTGCCATAGCTGTGATTCATCACCATGTGTTAGAGACTGAAGGTGTTGTGGGGGATGATGCTGACAACCACTGCAGGCCCCGGAGGAGGAGAAGAGTGTTCAGACCAAGGGTGACCTACCAGGGGCTACATGATCTGGAGATAGTAGAGCATTACAGGGTGGACAGGGACATCTTACAGCAAATAGTTGAGATGTGCCGGCCATGCCTGAGATCCAGAAACAACAGAGGGGAACCCATCCCAGTGGACACAAAGGTATGTGTAAGCTTGTGAATACTAGCCACAGGTTCCTTTCAAAGGCCAACTGGAGATATAATGGGGATCTCATAGGCATCAGCATCCAGGGTACTACACCAGTTCCTGGATGCTATGTTACCACATGCCAATGAGCATATATACTTCCCCCAAACTCAGGAGGAGTTGGCCAGTAATATGCGTCTCTTCCACCAGGTGGCACACTACCCGGAGGTACTGGATGAGATAGACTGCATGCACATACATATCAAGTCACCACCCGGTGAGCATGGTAGGCGCTATATAAACCGCAAGGGATACCACTCCATCAACTGCCAGGTCGTGTGCAATGCCCAGGGCATTATTATGGATGTGTGTGCTGGCAGCCCTGGAAGCTACCATGACTCCCACATCTAGCAAGCCTCACAGCTGTATCAGGTATTTGTCAGGGGGGTTATCCTACATGGCCACCTTGTGGGGGATGCTGGCTATGCACTGGAGCCGTGGATGATGACTCCCATCAGAAATGCACACACACCCATGCAAGAATGCCATAATGAGGCACACGCACAAACCAGAATCATCATAGATCATGTGTTTGGGATGCTGAAATCACAGTTCCATTGCTTGGACATATCTGGTGGATCCTTGCAGTACTCTCCAGGCATGTGTGCCCACATCTTCATAGTATGTGCCATGCTACATAATATGATCCAGCGGAAACTGCTGCAGCAGGGACATAATGGTGAAGGCCTTCACAGCCCACCGTAATTGCCAAGGCCATCACAGGCACAGAGGGATTCAGACCACAAACATCCTGTGCCATCCCCAGTAGGCAGACGGAGGCATGCCCAATATGCCCACGCCTTGGCAAAAAGGGAACATATAGCACATACATTGACAGTGTAGGCCCCTACGGACTGACACACCTCTCCACCTGCACACACAGTAAACTGGATGGCACACACACACGACCACCTGTAAATTGTAATGTATAGGTGGCCTACTGTGTGAATCCTACATAGGAAGCCCTCAACCATTGCACACACAACAGCTATTGGAACAAGGAATGTCAACACCTGAACAGTACACGCACCTAACAGCATATTTTGACACTGTATGTATAGGTTCCAAGGTACATTGGTAGGTACATGCCCGATTGTCAGAGGCCATTCATCAACCGAGGCAAGCAGTGTCTGCTGTCGCCACCACATCGATTAACCAACTGTCCCTCAGTGGAGCAGAGCCAATTGTGGGATCCATGTGTGTAATCACTGTTCCCCACACACTCTGCATGGCTTATCTCGTGTGTTAATGAGGGGCTCCATATAATGTAATCAGGGATGTAGAGGCAAAGCATGGGGAGTACCCATGACAGGTATCTGTCACCCCAGCATGCTCCACCTATGATTGTGTGAAGGTGCAGCACATTACAGTGTGTGGCTTACTGTGACATACATTCCCAATGCTGGAGCACATCCATTAAACATCACTTGGACATACCATTAATAGCTCTCATCCATATGTAAATTAACTGAGTTACATATTTGATTGCAGTATGGAGTAACAGCCATAGTACAGTCCACATACAAAACACCATAACACATGTACAAATCCCAGATGCCCAAGTGGTAAATGCACTGACTGTTGTGCATGTTCCCAGTCCCACATCCTGCAAGGGATGTTACGTAATCATGAAGGCACGAATAATGGATTTTGGATGCAGGTCATCAGATCAGGTTTAGCACATGTCAGTGGGATTATGTGTTGGCAAGTGCTGGTAAGCGTCGTTTAAACATGACTATACGGATATGCGTGAAACAGGGCTAAGCTTTTCTGAATATCGTGCAGATCACGGTCAACGATGTCCAGAACAGGTGAAACTAGCATTATTCACCCCTGTACTAATAGTTCCTGCTCTGAAGGGTAAATCGACCACTGCCAGGAGTAGAACACGCAATCATGTACACAATCACCTAACACTAAGCTGCCCGAGATGTACCAATGGCAGGTGTGTATTGTGACAGGTTAAAACACAAACGTGCAGAGTCCAGGAAACAGTATACACTGACATGTACACAACGAAAGGTGTGTTCTCCCTCTCACTCTCTCTCTCTATATATATATATATATATATATATATATATATATATATATATATATATATATATATATATATACATATAATAGAGATAGAAAGGGTGATAGAGAGATATATGTTGATATATATGTATTCACCTATATCTGCAAATATATAGATGGGTCAATGACATGTACACAACCATGGAGGTGCAAATAAATAGGATACTGCCAACTATCGAATGTGTCACATACCGACATGCGTAATCACGAGGCTTAAAGACCGAAAGACCACAGTACCGGAACACTAGAACCGAGAGTAATATTATCACAATGTTAAGGGACATTTAGTTATCGCTGCCGGTGTTGCGGTCCAGGTAGGTACTGTGTTCAACTGTGTTTGTGATTGCTGTAGTCTGTGTATGTGTGTGTTGAGGGTGCCGTGTGCATTTCTGTGTGACTGTAATGTGTGTGTGTGTGTGTTTGCATCGTGTGTCTGTTAGTGCTAACTCGGAGGTAGATCATTATGGTAGGTGTGGTCATAGCTGGCCGTAGGCATACGGTTACCACCTGTCCCACTTTAAGAGGGACAGCCCCTCCCTGGGCAGTTGTGTCCTGACAAAAACTATTAAAAAGGGCAAATGTCGGAGATTGTAGGACATAATTATGTCTCATATATTATGTAATAGTTGCATTAAATAGTTATGCCTGTATCTAAAATACGTAAGTGTTACATGAAACAAGATAAGTAGCTAAAGTGCTACAAGAATAAGTATGTATTGAGGATAAAAGTATGTTCTATCCTGTGTACTGACTGTGGGTATGTGTTGGCCTGTAAACACCAATGTGTGTCCTGCAAATGTCCCACTATGGCCATTTGAAAAGGTGGCAACCCATGCCAAACAGGTTCAGTCACCAACACAACTGCAATGAGTTCAAATATCTGTGACAGAAATACACGAGACAGCTGTCATTTAGTAACATTCCCTTACATATCGAAGTATTTCCGGAGGTATTGAAGTATCATCCTCACCTACATGCTATATAGAAACCAATTAACAATGGCTCAATATATAAGCCCGCAACAACCATAGTTTCAGTCTACTAAATGAGGTCTTCAATTAGGGAAGGAGCCCACACACATATATGGAATATGTAGAAATGCAGTCCCCACAAACCTGTATATGCTATGTACACCCACCTACATCTTCCCCACACCCGAAACAATTACAATACAGACTGTAATAACATCACAAACATCCACTCACTCAATTACATCTGCAGAAGCGTTAACATACCTTGTGAGAGACACATTTGTAATGGTGCCATGTGAAATTGTAGCTGTTTTATAATGGAACAGATGGCGATGTTACAGGTTTTGTTTGTAGTAGTCACTTATCAGACGGTTGAGATGACAGGTACACTCACATGTACATATACCACATACTCTAGCCATTACACACAATCCACGGGGGACATGAATTCAAAATATCCGTGTATCTCCAAATAGCAGTTGCAATTCCTCACAACAAAACACATACAGGCCGTCGTCCCGAAGGTAGGGCAAAAGGGCAATGCCCAAGTGGAGAATTCAATTATACCCCACTGTTGCCACGTAATTGGTGATTGGAGTAGCTGCACAGCTGATTTGCATGTAATAATTTACTAAGGAACACCAAATGGCGGCAGGATACCACATGTTACAGGTATCGACGTATATAAGGATGCCTTGCCATACATTCAAACCGTATGCTCATACCATAGAACCGTTTAAACAGTAAAGGTGTAAGAGAGATATTTACAAAGACTCGGAATGGTAACAAGGTATGTAGAACAATCAGTATGTTAGTGTATTTAGAGCCTGTTTTGTATTAATTAAAGTGTACACAATGCATAAAGTGGGAAAAGGTATTATGTAGTGATGTCTTGTTGAGCATAGTAATGCTTGGAGAAATTGTGTGTCCTGCTGTGGGCCACAAGGTAAACATCTCATACACCACAAGGGATGCTACATGAGGGCTTTAAACACAACAATTCCACACCACCCGCCGTCAGAGGTAGGGTTTGTACAACAAGTACGTGCCATAGCAGGAGATAGTATATGTTGATATACTGTCACAGTAGACATGTGTATGGGCATATAACGAGAATAACATACCTAAGGTGGTCCTGCTGTGCAAGTATACTTTGCATTATGGGATAATGTTTAAAATATGTGTAATGTATAGTATTGTAGGTAGATATGTCAGATATTTTACACAGCATAACTGTTATATTATGCCAACAAAAGGTATCGTCTATTGGCATGTACAATACACAACAACAGGATACATATGGCTTGTAGTCACAGGACACTGTAACAGCATGATAGCTAACTGAAATGGAAGAGCTACTCAATTATCCATGCACAAAGGACATGTAATAGCTTCACAGGTTCATGGTGAGGTACTATGCTGTCTGGCCCAGTCCATGTGTAAGCCCAACAACAGTGTTTTCACTGGCAGCACCTCCCTAGGGTAGTGTCCTGTCTGTGAACAGCAGAGCCATGTGATACCTGCACCTGTGTACAGTACAGCCACTGCAGTGATCCCTGGCATACATGTGTGTCTCCCATCCACCTATGGAGGTATCTCATGAAGAGTGCCAGTGAGTGTCCCTGCTTGATGTACATAGGAATCATGTTCCAAAGCATGGTGAGTGTCTGGTTCAGGAATGTATCCCTCAAACATGTCCCACTCATCGTTGCGTTTGTGCACATATCCATGAGCAAGTTGCTCTAAGTGGCTTTTGCTTATGTTACTTATGTGAAGTATATCCATAAATATTGTTGTGGACATGGGAACTGTATGTTCAGTAGAGGTCAACCCTGAGTATACAGTATGCAAATGTGTACAGTCGTGGTGTCCGTAGTTGTGCTGCATACGTCATCCTTTGGAGGTCAATAATCCTCATGGTGTGTTAATGTTGTGGTATGTAAAGCCATTGCTGTTCTGTAAGGTACACCCCAAAAGGGGTGTTGTACCCTTGAACGTGTGTCATACATCAGGAGTATAGATGTACAATGGGTGCCTTTGTTCCAGCTACAAACCCATTACAGATAAGGGTGGCCATGTAGAAGGATATCCACGCCACATTGGCAATATGGTTATCAAAAGAGTGGGTGCTATATACGTGTGTACTAAAATCCTGTATAATGTCACATGTATGTAGGGGACTACCACCTATGTGATAGTCAGTGGGTGATTGGTGTAATCCAAATGGGATGTCTATGCACCTTGTGTCATGCAGCTTGAGGCCATGTTCTTGACATCAGGTATCCGTCATAGTGACACCCTTATGGAGGGTGTCTGTATCAGCTGGTGGATCAATCATGGTTCCTTGTTTGCAGTCGTCTGTAAACCTATTCAGGGAATGTCCCTCTGTGCTAGCCTGTACCTCAGGGAAGCATATACCGAACATGAGGGGACCTATGACCGAGGACTGTGGTACGCCAAGTGTAACTGAATTACAGCAGGTACCACGGTATGCTACCCTTATTGTGTGGGTCCTGTCCATGAGCCACTTTGCATAACATCCCGAGATGTAGGGGTTGATGTGCAGGTGGATGTGTATGTTGTCAATTCCAGAATGGAGAATGGTGCTGAAAGCCAATGAGAGGACAATGTAGGCTGTGTGGACCCCCTTACCGTCAACAACTACCCTGGTAACTGTATCAAAGGAGTCCACCAGGTGTAGGAGTCATGGTCTGGCCCTAACAAATCCAACCCAGGTGGCATCAAAGGTCTGGAGGCCACCAATGTCTCTGTGAATGACTTCCATGATGATGTGCCCCATAGCCTTGTAGAACAGTCCAGTCAGGCATATAGGGCAATAGTCCCTGTGGTTCATTGTGGTGCCACCTGTGTGGAGTGTGATAACTGTTGCTGTGCACCATTCAGGGGCCACAATGTCTGATACATGGCTATTACTGAATCTGGTGGCCAAGTGGGGAGCCATGTCGTTCTGAGGTTTGTGTAAATCACAGCCTGGGATGTTGGATGGTCACATGGAGTCTGTGTTCCAGGCCTTAGAGAGTGCAGGTTGGAACTGTGTAGTTGTGACCGCAGGGACTCTGCATTGTTCCTGTATGGATTTTGGCCCTGTAGGGAGTGAGAGGGAGTAAAGTTAGCATTGAACCTATCTGCTAGGATGTTGCCAATAGCGGTCGGTCTGTAATATTTCTGCCTAACTGTCATATGTTAGAGCAGATGTGGGTATTGCCATTGAGTACTGACATACCTCCATAATGCTTTGTGGTAGTCCTTGGAATGTGTCGCAGTAATGCTTACGTAGCTAGCTTTGGAGGATGTCATAAGGGATCCCGGATTCCTACTGAGGCTGACCAGTGAGCTACCCCATCCATGGGAATTTACTCCACTTTGCAACAGCCTCCACCTTCTGTTGTACATTATGTGCATGGAACTGGACCCCCAGAGTGGCGTCCGTTATCTGGTGGGTACCATAATGGCACTGTTTGGGATAGCATGATCCATGCAGTCGTGTAAGTGCTAATGAAGTGCACTGGTGTATGTTTCAGCATTTGTAAGTGCATTGTCCATCTGCACGGGTGTCATGACGTTTACTACCACTGTCATAAGATGTCTGAAGTAGGCGTTGTAGAAATCTTGTACTGTGTATTCCGTGAAGGGTGTGGTGCCGGGATGTGGATAACAAGGGTGATTAGCATATGTTCGGAAACTACCAATGAGGGGATAACCCCAGGTGTGGAACACCAGTCACATGTTGGTAATGCCCATGTCTAGGATATTATTGGTCTTGGTGGTGGTGTGGTGGTGTGTATGGTTTGATCCAGCCGAGTGGAAGTTATGAATCCCAGAAAGCATTGGCCTAATGTGTCGGTACATGAGTAGGTATCCTAGTTAAGTGTGGGGTAGTGTCAGTCTCACATCAGTAGTACTCGTCTGAACCCTACTGTCCAGTACACCAAGAAATGAGGGCTGGTAACCGTGGGGTATGTTGTTGAATCCATAGCAAGTTACAATGTGTATAGCAGTTCTGGCCACAGCTAGTTGCATGTGGATCACTTCTGATGCATTGTGCTAAGGAACCAGCCTGGAGGTGTGTACATCCTTGTGAAATATGGACACAACTCCGCCGTGGGTGTTCGGTCCTGGTTACATGACTGAAGGGTGTGGTCTGCGTGTAACCTGTCAGTGCAGGTGTGCTCTCCAGAGCCTAGAGGCAGATCCCAGTCACTGCAGAGATATCGAAGTGGTCCATTATATGGAGTGCCTCACCTGAGTGCGTTAGAGATGAAGATGTCAAGCATTGAGTAACAGTACCCCAGGTTTTGCTTGTCTGTTCCTGTTCTGGTGGTGAATGTTATTGGAAACTGTCCAAGACAGGCAGTATAGGAGCAGCAAGAGCCTTACATGTTATCTGTACTCCCAGGGCTGACAGGTGCAGGTCATCTGTGCCAAAGCATCGTGTTTTGTTGACCATGTCATTCAAAGCAGACAGATACTAGATGCCTATGGAATGACAGCAGAAGCATAGGCAACTGTTGAATTGAAACATTCTGTTGTTGTACAGTGGTATCAGTCTGGATGAATGCAGAATGCTTCTCAGGGCTTGGGTGATACCTTCTGGGCTACAAGACCGGAGAGTTATTGCATGTCCCTGTACATGTAGTCCAGGAAGTTACATCTCAGGGCAGTCACACTAACATGGAGAATGACAGTCAAATCATACCTGGTGAGGTGTGGCATGGGTGCATAGGTTATGTTGCGGATCCTGTTACCAGACAGCCAGATGTAAGCGACTATCGCCTTGTGTAGCCTACTGAGTGGGACATCAGTGTGACCGCCTACACAGTCACCTATGACCGGTGTGTTGTGTATGTTATGACACCCTATTGGCTGTAGTTGATGGGCACACATGAGTCTGTGGGCTATAAGTAATTGATGTTGTGTTTGGTGATGGGGGCTGCCTCTGCTGCCTACACAGAGAGTATGGAGAGGTTCTGCAAATGTTGTAGTCATACTATGTGTGGCCTGTGGTGGTGGAGATCTAGTGAGACTATGTGATGAGTGGGGTGTGTTGCAAATGTAAAATGTCCCCACATGAATGTCAGGTTCAGTTTGGGTTAGTGAGAGCATTGCCCCCAGCATGGCTACATATGTGCATCTCCCACAGGCTGTAGTGTCATATGTTGGGAGGTGAGCATTTACTGTGTACATGAGACGATTGCTCTATTGCCTCATGTTTGCCATATTCATCATATAGACAGGCAATAACACTGGTAAGTGACATTTTGGACATGCCTGTATATTCAACCATGTCTCACAAGATATGTGAGTTACGTGTGTACAACAGCTGTTGTACTGTAAGCAAGCTGGAAATGTAAGGACAGACAGTGTACTTGTAAGAAATGAGTTGGAATGGGTGCCATAGTAATTAGTAGCTCATGAAGTGCTTGCATGTTCTGAACAAGCGCTGAGCATGAATATGCAATACAGATAGGGTGTTGGATAATATAAACCCACTGCAACCCACAAGCGGAGACACCAGTCATAATTGGAGGCACTGCACTATTACCTTGCTGAGTATGGTCTGTAAGTCTATGAACCTTTATCAACATAGATGTTAGCAGTACAGATGTAGATTACAGTACGGATGATTTCACACTGCATAGCATACCTGTGACAGGTCATAGGACATCATCACCCATACTGTGTTCCAGCTACACTGAGTATACTAGATGTACCTTTGTATGTCACAGGAGTGGTCTACCAGTGGCCTGTTGACAGAAGCAACACTACAAAAGGTGTCTGAGTGACATCTGCATATCACACCAGTGGCAGCTACAGTAAAACAGGGTTAATGTTTTGTACTCCCCACTCATTGCAGCCCATACCACACAGACAAATGGTAGGCATCTGCGTATGTAAGGATGTGAATGGCCATGACCTAAGAGTAATAGCTGTCTCAGTGTTGTGGACAACATACAGAATGGGCTTTGTGGGTGAGGTGTGTGACATATGTGCACAATCTGACAGCTGATAATAGCATTGTCACCGCTAGGTGAATAACCCTGTACCCATTATCTACCACCTAGTCAGCGGTCAACATTATGGACACTGTGTGTAAGGGATGGTGCTGTGCAGTTCAACTCCCTGAGCTGGTGATGTCTCCAGGCCTATTAGGTAGTCATACGAGACACCCATGTCATATCAGGGTGCCATCCATGAACATGGAGATCATTGGACAGGCATACTCAGCATTCGGGTGACCAATATCGGATCACATGTCACCTTTAAGGGGTATTGGCCATGCGTGGATGGGTGATACCAGCCTTCACAATCCTCACCTCCACTATGCAGCATGCTGGCTACCTTGCATAAAGACATGTGCTACACTGTTATGTTGGACATGCTACACGTACATATCCTAATCTGAAAGACATGCGTCATGGACAGCCACCGTCCTACTGCAAGGATCGCCACATGCTGGACAGATCCCTGTGCCATACATGTTACATACTCCTGCCATACCATGCAACCCTGTCCATCAAAGCTGCACATGTCATCTCTGTCATACATGGTGCGATGACCGCATGGTAGATGTATCATTAACTGTCTGGATCAATAATGTGGCACTGATGCACCTGGCAGTGGCAAAATGGTGTTGGATACAGCTAGAAAACCTTGCCTGTACATGCTATAGTTGATAACCATCCCTGTGAATAACGTCTGGCTAGCCATTGTCCCATGTGTATCACATGTGCAACACAGGCAATACGTGGCAGGATGTTGAACTGCTGTACAGTGCCGTGTAGATGTATATGGCAAAACACATGCATGTAAAGGTTTCCATGCGCATGTGTGCATTGTCACTGCTCATGTCCGTTAAGGCAGTGTATGTGTTGATATGTGACATACACACAGCATCAAGGTCAATAGCATTACTGTGGACACATCCAGGCATGTGCTGATAGGTAAGAACACCAGTACACGCAAACAGACATGCCCACATCAAGACAACATTCACATCGAGTATGAGCAATGTAATGAGGTGACACACATATATGGTGATGATATCCAATGCACAATGGGTATTACATGTGTGTGACACAAACATGTCAGTTATGTCAGTGTCATGACGATTTGCAAAGATAACTGTTCATATGTACTAGATTTAATACAAATGTATGTGCAGCTATATCTCTGTACATCTCTGTGATACTTTGACCTGTCTCCATCATTATGTCTTCCAGATAATGCTTCATTCATGCCTGCCAGTGCATAGCCACCTGGAGTTTGATGCCCTCATCCCGTACCTCCATGATAACTATGAGGTGTTGTTCAGACATGTGCCACAGCATGCCCAACAGTGTGACAACCTGTGGCAGGAACTATGCAGGAGGGTTAATGATGTGGGTGGCCATAACCGCACCTACCAGCAGGTGTGCAGACACTGCACAGACCTGATACGACATGCGAAGCAGTGTGCCAATGCAATCACCAGGGAACAAGGTGGAAAAGGTGGTGGGCCACCAACCCAGTCCCCACAAACACACACCGAGGAGCTACTGGCCAGCCTGGGGACACCCTCAGAACAGCATTCACAAACACTAGCTGCCATCGTGGAGGTGTGTGTCTTCCAACCACTGAGCCTGGAGTTGCCTGGTAAGTCACTACTGCACATATGACTATTATATCCCATTTAGTTGCATGTGTCACTGTACAATATGAAATGTAACATCACATGCAAGGTATGTTTACACACATGCTGCATACTATAGTATGCTACCCTGTGTATGCATACATGTGCATAGCATATGCTATTGTACAGGCGAATGTGTTAACATGCACAGTGCACACTGTAGCTGTCATACAGTCATGGATAATGTTCAAATTGCTGTGTCACCCCTATACAGCTACCTCTGGCGTGCCGCACAGACATCAGTCTGTTGCAGGTGAGACAGTTATCAGTATCAGGCATGTTAATGCATATATCTATTCGCCATGTGGCCAGTTAACACATGTACACATGATGTATGGTCCAGCCACGATATACAGGTCGCATCTGTCATCAAGCCTCAATCATTGGCTACCCATGTGCAATATATACAAACTAAATGAAACACCGACATGAAACCACAGTATCTGTCATTGCTAGATGTGTGGACAGCTGTGCATACAACAGTGGAGGTGTTGTTCAATGTAGGCATATGTACTATACATTGGAACAACACATGTGTGGTACGCAAACAGTACCACACAGTGAGCTGGGATATGGGCAGCCCACAGGATTCACCATTGTGTAATATGCCCCTGCAATGGGTGCACACATTGTGATGTGCCATCTGACAAGTCCCAGACATGTAGTGTTCCGGCTGCAATATTGTCTCACTATCCCATAATACATACCCCACATACCAAACATACAACCCTTTGTCTGCATAACCCTGTGGACAGTGATGTATCTGACATCTATGGGTGTATGTCATATGGGACAACACAGACATGTGAGATAGATGGCCATCACAAGCATTTGGCCAACACATGTTCACACATGGCCATGAAGGATGGCCAGAGACATGTAGCCACACATTAGATGTGATGTGTATACACTCTGTTGCACATTGTCCACACATGGTCCAACTATAGCCTTTGTTGAATGGTTATATAGTTGATGTGGTACACTGGACATCCTAAAAGCCTGTGCACAGCTTGCAGAGGTGTCACTTAATTTGACCATATAAGATGTGTTGAACATCATGACTGTGTCATAGCATGACAGTAGTCACCTGTACAGCTTCCATAGACATAGACACCACATCAGGCCACAGATACCGTACATTTCCCTTGCTGCTGTTGGACATCACTGTCAGCCGTGCACCTCATGTGTGTGGTACATAAATGTCATGTGGGACATGGTGTATTGACAAGTCTGCCATGTGTGCACACGGTTGCCAGGCAGCTAAGACATTTTAGTAGTTGTGCAGGGGTGTCATCCGTAGGTCTTCCAGTGACCTGTCACATAACACAGCATGGTTTAGTGTGTATACACCTCAGCGACGTGGGTCACAATCCACAGTAGTTATGTAATGTGTATGCACGCAGTCATGGCTATGCACTGTGTGTGTGTATTACACACTGCATAGCAATATAGGCACCTCATGATGCCATGCAATGACACAGTGTCTGTACTTCACACTGTATAGCAATGTAGACGCCTCATACTACCCTTCAATGCTCATGCACTTCTGCTAAAAGTGCTTTCTATCTGTAGGGCATACAGACAACACTGCAATGTGATACCCATTACACCACTGTACATGTGTCAGGACACCATTGTGTCAGACATGTATGCATGCCAATGCACACATCAGCAGATTACATGTAATTCTACATGTCATTGTCAAGGTCACATCAGCCATGTGTACTGTTAACCTGTGCTGGTCCACATGGTGTATCACCGGGATGCATGCTTACTACCATGATTATGTGAACTGCATGGCTTCTGATATGACACCTGCTTGCTGTTGTGTGCAACCCAAGGAGGTATGCTAACTACCACTATACATGTCTGAGCTGCATGCCGTCAAATCACATGCATGGTGTGTCTGTGTGTCTGTGTGTGTATGTGTGTGTCTATTGTAATGTAGAGTCTTTATTTGCATTTACAGGTGTTGTAGGTGCGTTACCCTCCTGCGGTCCATCTGATGTTAGTGCCCGCACATATACTAGCATTGATGAACATATGCATGAGGTACAGGCAGGGTTGTCAAGGGCTGAATCTGTGCCAGTGGTTGCCATCCCAGCTATGTCCCCCTCTTCCCCGCACACAGTTCTCATGCCAACACATACCCCATCACCAGTGGCCATAGAGGAAGAACAGTCAGCGTGTGTAAGCTTGGAACAGGAATGTGTGGTGGCTACAGAAGGTGTGTCTCCACACCATGGTGTCAGTGTAATGACTGCAGATGTGCCACACAGGCATGTGGCCAGTGCTGCTCATAGGAGGACCTCTGGCAGACATGCACCTGCAGGACAGAGCGCAGCAGCCGGTGTCACCAGATGCATGTTCCAGACTGTAATGGCAGCACAGGCATGTGCTGAACGGCAGAACACAGAAGGGCAAAGGCTTCAGAGGGCTGCTATCTGTTCTTTAAACAACAACATCCAGGCATTGGCAAATGCTCAATAGCAGATCGCTGATGTTCTGGACAGGCGATTGGGTGACATGGTTGGAATCCTTGACCGTGGCATGGCAATCCATGAGCGTGAGCTGTCTGTGCTGGAACATCTGGTAGGAGTGAGGCATAGGCCACATGGATGTAGGTCAGCTACACCACCTGGTGCAGGTCAACGTGAATGAGCCACATCACATGCCCACTCCCACAGTGCCGGTAGCAGTAGCAGTGCAGCTGGTGCTGCGCTGTCCACACCAAGACACAGCAGGCCACGTGGACGTGGCCCTGGACGTTCACAGCGGGGACATGGTTCCAGTGGACATGTGTCATTGGACAGTAGCCAATCTGTGCCTCTAACTGGTAGTGCCCGTGCAACCCCTGGCAGGCACAGGTCACGTGGCTGTGGCCGGACACAGTGAGCTGTACATCCTGGTCTGTACAATCTGGAGCTGTCAATAATACCCCTGTGTAGGCTGGACACATGGCAGAACTGTGTGCACACATACACGCACACAGCAGAAACATCTGTAGGGCACCGCAACACCCACATGCATAACAACCACACATGTCCAATCAGATCACCGGCCCTAACCCACACACATGATGTCATCCACTGGTGCAGCCTATGCCCCTGGAAAACATTATCACCCTGTGCATATGATGATGCCTGTGCCGCATCCCTGTCATCCACACCATCAGTGCAGGGACACGCTCATATGGTCTGATGCACAGGGTGAACAGAATAGTGAGAAGTGTATATTACATTTGTTGTGTACTGTTGACACGCACCAGACATACCATGTAGTACAGGTTTAGAATGCATTGTTATATGTTCACAGTATGTGTCTTGGTAACAACAGTAACAGCATGTTGGTAATTATGCCCTGCTTCCCTCCTTAAGGTCTAATTGCATGTGCCATTACGTTACAGTGTTTGCAGCTAGAGTGCATTGTTGTATGTTCACAGTATGTGTCTTGGTAACAACAGTAACAGCATGTTGGTAATGAGGCCCTGCTTCCCTCCTTAAGGTCTACTTGCATGTGTCAATAAGTAGCAGTGCTTGCAGTTTCCCATGTGTAAATGTGGAGTACTCACAGGCATGTATGGCAATACCAGCATGCTATACGTGGCTTCAACCTCACTGTTAGAAAGACTACCATTCCACAGATGTCCACACATCTACTGATCCAGAAGCATGTGAGCTGTCTAATAGGCTACAGTGGCTAAAGACATGACATCCATACCGGGTCACATCACAGGTATGGTGACATGGTGTGGGGGGTTTACATAGCGGTCTGGCTGATGTCAGCGTTAGAGGCCAGTTGATAGCATGAGGCCTCACTGTGTAGCAGTAATACACTGTCACATTACAGGATGAGAACACACACAGACATATACAGAAACAAACAGTAACATGACCACACTCACGGGGTCAACAACACTATAACGCACACTCAATAGTGTTGAGGTGAGGACCCCTGCCTATGTGGTAATCACCTTCACAGTACTGTGCACCCACATGATGCGACACAGAGAATGAACATGTACAGGTAGCCAGTAAGGCTGAGACCGATGGCATCAGCAGGGTAGTAGACTGCATCACCATGAGGGGTTAGGGATCCTGTCTGTTCTGTATGGTAGCATACACCCTCACTCCATGCACCAGACAGCCATACATACATACACACACACACACACTGTGGAGTCCACAAATGTCATTCACATACAGATAGCTGACATGTGTGTGATACACACACCACCCCTGCCTACGTCTTGCTTTCTACACTGCAGTATATACAGATCTCTACAACAGTGTACAGGGGTGTGTAACAACTGGGATGTATTCCCCACCATACGTGGCATACATGGTCACACAAGCAAACACACATGGCAGTACTGTGAATCATACACCTGCTATATGATGATACGTCTGACAGACATGCAGCTGTATTGGCCACATTATGTGTACCAACATTACCTTTGGCAATTGTGCTGCTATATGCACACGTGAGGACGTAAGTGTTATAGGTGTCAAGTGATGTAAAGTCAGTAACAACCTGACCGCTGTGTAGGTTGTATGTTTTCACCTTCAAGTAACAGTAACATAGCGTACTGTTTGCACATGTAATGGTAGGACGACTTGTGACACGCCTGTGAGCTGTCTTCAGCAAACATCCATCTGCAAAGGTGGACCACCACTTTATGTACACACATCCATTAATACCTGATGTACATCCTAAGAGTGCTGTCAGTATTTCACCATATACAGGTGTCAATGATGGGGCTGCATTGCAACTGCATGTTGTAGTTAGACACAGATGAATGACATACATCAGCTACTGCACATGCATGGTAGCTGCATGCACACCACTACATGTACATGTGTGTTGGTCCTACATTCCTGTCATGTAGCCATGTTTGTATGCATTGCAATTGGTGGACATGTGTGATGACATACATGACACATGGACTATTGTATGATATGTTGGTTGTCATGGGCAACTAGTACAGAGGGAATGTTACCTCAGTCAACATTGCTACCTTATGTACTGTTAGCATTCATCAG
The DNA here is from genome assembly GCF_019279795.1 of Protopterus annectens. Lineage (NCBI taxonomy): Eukaryota > Metazoa > Chordata > Ceratodontiformes > Protopteridae > Protopterus > Protopterus annectens. The sequence goes on from NC_056742.1 coordinate 198,733,194, forward strand.
CCATGGACCTACCTTCCATGTGCATGCGTGTGATTGCTGTAGTCACTTGTCTGCATGGAGGACAGCAAAAGCTATGCTATGTACATATGCATTGTGTTTGTGTAGGCCATGTACATATCCACTGCGATTACATGTATGTCATATCCAAACATGAGTGTTTTTTTTGGTGTACAGCGACAGTCATCTGTTACAGCTGTGTAAGACCCAGGGCCCCTGTTATGTGTAGAGCCGACCTGGTTATGAACTGTGGTATCATTGCATTGCATACCACATGATGGAACCCTGTCAGTACATGTGTAGTCTGCACAGTTGCTGTAGACCTATGTATAGTCCACTGGTCATGAGTAACATGGTGTTGTAGTAATGTATCGATGTGTGTTGCTGGTCCAAGGACATGGTGATGTCTGAGGGCTACATAGTAGAATGCGGCTTTTACCACTGTGATCTGCACCTGAGACATCTGTGATGGCTCTTGAGTGTGTACTGGTCAGTACATCTGAGTGGCCTTCATGTACGTGGGGACAATAACACCAGGAGCAGTCCGTCACGGTCTTAAGGCCCACATGTCTGTATCTGAGGTATACGGTGGTAGTACTATTGTGCACAACTGTGCCATATTCCAGGTGTTCCTCACTGCTGAGATGTCCGTATTTCCATTCTTGGATCTGGATTGTCAGCTGTGATCACGAACGCTACACAGCTAGCACTGACGACCGGTGTCAGATGTATGTAGTGCAGCATTCATGCTAACAATGTTCACTATCGACACACTGTGCCCTTCCGTGTTTAGAATCCATGTGCATACAAGGCAGCCCTTCGCTATTACTAAGTGTGTGAGCATGCCCAGCACGCCGTTGTGTAGATGGACACACAGTACATTCCCAACTGTGCACTTCCATGTTTAGAATCCGTGTGCGTACAAGACAGCCCTTAGTTACTACTAAGTGTGTGAGCATGCCCAGCACGCCATTGTGTAAATGGACACACAGTACATTCCAAACGGACGTGTGCTACTAAGTGTGTGAGCATGCTCAGTGACACCTTGTGTCAGTTATGTGCCTCTGTGTATGGGCATGACCATTGAAATCCTGTATAGCGATAGTGGTCATCCAGGCAACAAATGTCCATACCCCACGTCAGGATGGATTCCTACATTGAACACACTGGGACTGTTTTGAAGGGTGTACTGTCTGTGGCGCATCTCGTATCCATGTAGTGCTGTAATAGTGCTCCGTAGACAGGCAGTTGTCCAGCTCAACCACTGCCGTGTGTTTCTCTACGTCTACCTTTGGACAGTAATATGCTTTTAGACAGCTCACTCTCCATACATTCCCTATCGGCGTCTTTGCCTTTGCTGACGATGTCATCCACCTAGAAGTATGCCTCTGGGAATGTTGTGTTCCAGTAATCTTGGTAGCGCGTTCTGTAACTGCATAATACTGTAGTGTGATAAGGTAATTAGGTGTATGTTCGACTCCCGGCCCTGCCAAGTGTGTGTGTGTGTGTTTCCAGCTGCCTGGGGACAGAGTAATGCTTTTAGACGGCTCCCTCGCCATACATTCCCTATCAGTGTCTTTGCCTTTGCTGATGATGTCATCCACCTAGAAGTATGCCTTTGGAAGTGCTGTGTTCCAGTAATCTCAGTAGCGCGTTCTGTAACTGCGTAATGCTGTAGTGTGATAAGGTAGTTAGGTGTATGTTCGACTCCCAGCCCTGCCAAGTGTGCGTGTGTTTCCAGCTGCCTGGGGACAGAGTAATGCTTTTAGACAGCTCTCTCTCCATACATTCCCTATCGGCGTCTTTGTCTTTGCTGATGATGTCATCCACCTAGAAGTATGCCTCTGGGAGTGTGGTGATGCCGAAACTCGGTAGCGCGTTCTGTTACTGTGTAATGCTGTAGTGTGGTAGACTAGACAGGTAGGTGCTCGATTCCAAGGCATGGCAGGTGTGTGTGTTTGGCAGTTATACCCTATGTGTTGGTATCTGTGGGTGGCTAGCTGCAGGATGTGTTCAGTGTGTTTTGTTGCTGACCTATATAGTGTCCACAGCCCGCATAATCTGCCAAGATACTGGGTTGTCAACACATACATTCGCGAATAGGTCTGGTGAGAAAATGTCAGCAGCCCTACTCTTACCCTTAATACAGTCTGACCCATGTGACACAACAGAACACATATGCCTTGATAGTAACAACACTACATGATGCAGGTGGCACATGTAGTTTCCTTTTCATGCCTGTCTAATGCTTTGCTGTTATGTGGTCCGCTGTTGTGATATAAATGCAATATATACATATGTGTGTACATGTATATGTGTGTATGTATATGTGTGTATGTATATCTATGTATATATGTATAAAATAATATATATGATATACGTAGATATAGAGAGATGGACATAGATATAAACATATATGTCTGGGGACATCAGCACTATTGAATGTTTGTGCCGGATGATCTGTACGTGATAACTTGGGATGTATGTATATCTGCCATGGCATAGTGCTAATGCACATCGTCTGTTGTGTGCAGGGTCCCGGGTTGTAGTTGTGTAGACAACGGTTATTTTGTTGCTGGGAAGTACATGGGACATCAAATATGGTGATAGTAAGGCACTTGTTACCAGTTGTGTACGGATCTGAGTGACAGTAAGCAGTGGTTATTAATTTGGAGGTTCGGTATGGGTCATATAACTATTCATTAGAAGACTATACTATGCAGATGCGGTTGACAATAGTGTATCCCATTTATCACCAGGGTGTGATGCAGATACCTGGGGTGTATGTGTGTAGTTAGCTGGGTGCAGGGCTCGAATATAGTTGACAGCATGGGAGGGGGGGTCAGACATACTGTACGTACATTGCAGAACTGTGCCTTGGGAGTGCTCCTGCCTTAGCACACCTAAGCTAGGGGTGTGTCTATGCCTGCCTGGTGACATTGGGAGGGACAACAGCAGTAGTGGGGTAGTCAGGGTGTAAGGCTGCACAAACAGGTGATGATCAGCACAATCTGAAGATGACATGGCCAGCCCGCACCTGAACAGTACGGTAATGTGAGCAAGCAGCATACACACAGGATACTTCTGCACTCTACACCACCGGTGTATACCTGTGGGGACATTTCATGACACAGTCCAACCAAATGAGAAGGGCTGCAGCAGGCAACATAGACCAACATGTGCAGGAGGCTGAGGGCAGTGAGGATGTGTATGCTGCCGAACATCCCTTACTGGGGTGACATAAGACTTTATAGATCCAGGGTGACTTACCAGGGGCTACATGAGTTGGGGATGGTAGAGCACTATGGGGTGGACAGAGACCTCCTACAGCGGCTTGTTGACCTGTGCCTGCCACACCTGACACATCAAACAGGCCGAGGGAAACCCATCACAGTGGATACCTCGGTATGTGTTGGCCTGGCTATACTAGCCACAGGTACCTCACACAGCACAACTGGGGAGATCATGGGTATCTCACAGGCATCTGCATCCAGAGTATTGCACCAGTTCACAGACGCCATGTCAACACATGCTAGTGAGCATGTACATGTCCTCAACACACGTGATTAGTAGACAGCAATATGCATCTCTTCAACCACATGGATGACTACACGAGGGTACTGGGTGCTATAGCCTGCACACATATACACATCAAAGCACCACCCGGTGAGCGGGGTAGGGCCTACAGTCACTGTAGGGGCATACCCTCCAACATCTAGGCCATATGCGATGGCCAGGGCATTATATTGAATGTGTGTGCTGTCTGCCCTGGAAGCTGTGATGATTCTGATATATGGCTTCTGACACAGCTGTACCACACCTTTGTCAGTATGGACATCCCCTACAGTGTCCTAGTGGGGGATGCTGGGTAACCACTGGTGTCGTGGCTGATGACATCCAGCAGCAATGCACACACACCTGAACACTCACACCATAATGAGGCAGATGCACAGGCAAGACATGTAATTGAGCATGTATTTGGGATGCTCAGTTCACGGTTCTGGTATCCGGACACATCTGGTGGAGCCCTGCAGTATTCGCTAGCTACATGCACACAATTTGTTATGGTATTTGCTATGCTACACATTCTGATCCTGTAGTAACAGTTGCAGCAGGAACAGCATGGGGCATGGCCACATGGCCCAACACCACTGCCAAGGCCTGTACAGGAACAGTGTGACTTGGCGAAGGAACTACCTGAGCAGGGCCCAGTTGGCGAAAGGCCATGCACAGTAAGACCTGCCCTTGGCAAAGATGCAACACAAGGCATATGCACTGACACAGTAGGTACCCACGGATGTCCCCTCTCTGAGCCGCACACAGTACAATGGATGCCAAACATGACACTACCTGTGCTCGGCCATTTATAGGAGGTGCTCTGTGTGCATCTGACATAGGCAGCCCTCAGGCACTGTCCTCAGGTCCAGAACACCTCCAGGGTACGTCTATCACCCTAAACATTGGCAGTTGTATTAGAATGTGTATTTACCCATTGCTATGGTATGTATGTGAGCATACAAGAGACTTTGGTGGCCGACTGTTAGGGCAGCAGACAGTACACATCCATAGTGGCACCATGACATCTGTAGCACATACGGGGGGTCACAATGGTAGCCAGTAGTACACAGGGTGTCCTAACCCACTGCAGAGTATGGGCTGAACATCATGTGTGTCCGTACATCCCACACACGTTCCATGCAGCTGGACAGGTGTGGACCAATACAGACAAATGATATACAACGGCCTATGGATATGCCCAATGAATGACCCTAACCCCCAAAGACACACACAGACTACAGCAGGCCAGGCAGTTTGATGTAGGTTGTGAAAGCTAGGATGTCCAACACCACTGTGCTGGTATTTAACACTGGGATCTGACGTACACTGGTATCCCTCCAACCGGCAATTTAGGTAGGTCCACACACTGACATGGAGTACCTGGCATACCAGTATAGTAGCGGCAGATGTGTACAACTGTCAGCTGTGCCACCCATCTAACCTACACATGTGAGAGTTATGTGCGCCACCCACGGTGCTGTGTAGGACTGTGGATGCGGTTGGATGTCCCCCCACGGTATGCAGACATGCGACTATCAATGCCACATGACCATTAGCTGCCCTGCAGACACAGCATGACACCCGTCTGTGTAGAACAGAGGGGTTGGCAACACAGTACTGACTATCTGGACATGTGACACATGCAATACAGTTGTCCATACTTGGCATGCTCACACACATGACAGTATGACGGTAATGTCGGTCGACAACATGCATAACAGTCATACTGGGCATGCTCACACACTGAAACACAGGACGGCCAGGCATGCATACACCAGTGGTCCGGACATATCTGCCAGTACATTGCTATACTGATGGATGACTGCGCTGCATGGTGTGTGTGTGTGTCTATTGTCTGTACATATGCCACAATCTATTGTTAATTCACATGAGCTATGTGCGCAGGGTACTGCTACCAACACGTGAATAGGGCTGTTCTTTGCGGACAGACCAACGCCTTTGGATATGGACTGGGTAAGGCACATTCCAAGTAGGTGGGGGCAGTTGTGCGTGGGTTTGCACAGTGTTAAGCACTGCTGATCTCTGGTTACAGCACCTTTTACCCATTTAGACTCCACATTTCTTTGACAGTGCACTACTGGCATACTGGTAGACAAACACGCTTACAGCCGCTCGCTCACCGACATTTTTGCTTACATTTGTCACTCACGCTGGGTGTCTGCAATCCCTTGTGATGCGTATTATATCGGATTACATGACTATAGTATTGGGCGTGTCTAACCATTTGGCAACGGCAGGCGTTCGACTGTACGGACTCGGCGGCCCATCCAGTGATGTAATCATATTATATGATTGTTCCTCATACGATCTGCTCCCATCTGCCTCTTACATGGGAACCGATACTCTGCAATGTTGACATGTGAATATGATTTTGTTAATGCAGTTGTCCAGCGAGTTATGCTACCACATACCTACTGTATGTTTTCCACCTTTCAGATTGCACGACCGGAGACTGTAGGAATAACACCTTTCCCACTTTGCATGTGACAGTCCCTCATTAGGCATATGTCATGTGATGATACTCTAGCCATTGCAACTGTCCTGATTAGGGGACATTCTCATATTCTACGTATCTGTAGTGGTTGCTTGTTACAGGTCTTGTATACCTGACACGTCGATATGTTATATGTAGTAGCATAAGCAACTTTACAGCTGCTAGACTACACTTTGATTTGTGCTGATATGTATATTGCTGTACTATGCATGGCTGTAGGTATGTTCTGCCCTGGTACGTCTGACATTTCTACAGAACAGGTCCCACATTAGCCATTTAGAATGGTGGTAGCCCTATAGATCCTATATGTAGAGCTATCACATGTGTCAAGGCAACACATACCCACAGTCAGTTGTCAACTGACTACTTCCACGGTTTGCATACGTTAAGGTTATTCTTGTAGCATTATAATTGCTAATACTGTTTCCTATTACATGTAGCTGTTTCTGATACAACAAATTAATTTCTGACACCACTACACACAATATATGGCCTCCTTTCCCGAACTCACAGGCCATGTGCCGTAACATTCATTTTGCAGGACACAACTGCCCAGACGGGTGCGTCACTCAAAGGCATATGGGTGTGGAACCTCTTCTATTATGCTATCATCTACCTAAGGTGGTCAGCAAATTATGCACTTTCCGTCACTAGCAGACCTCACATACCAATGGGGGAGAATGAACACTGTATCAGTAACACTGCATAACACGCTGTGGGAAACATTTAGATGATTGGTTCTATTAACCAGACACATTGACAGTCACAGAGCATATGTATTCATTCACGTTTGTCGAGGTACATGCCATTTATGACTCATACATGTTGTCATCTGTCATTACCTGTATTCCGCCACCTGTCCACCTAATATCACTAATTCTGGAAGTGTTTAGTTGGACTTTGTTACATTCTGATTCATAACTATGGACGTCCATGCTAATCGGGTACACGGCACTGATTTGGTCTCTATGTATTCCCCCGATGGTTTACAGACTATCCGGTAGATGTGCTCTTCAGGTTTGGGACATATAGGCATCTGCTATGCCCACATAGGAATATTAATGACTTCCACTGGGTGGGCCTACTACATCTCTGCCAACCAGCACCTGCACACTTAAGCCCATTATTGCATACCCATGGTCCACCTACCTGGCACCCCTCTACAGCAGTCATGACATATACTTACTGTTAGCGCAGCTGGGGTATGAGCACACCCCTACACATTGCCCACTCTCCCCATCTCGGGACACGTCATACGTTTTGTCAACCCATGTATTATCACACTTGCACAACCTACTGTTCCATGTACACCTACATCCTGCTCGCATCGATGACAACAGGTTGACACATACACTGAATTTTTGGGGTCCCGCAAGGGACAGCATTATCCATGTTTAAAGTGTAGACCTTGCAGATCTCTCCCACTGCTACTTTCCTGCTGGTGGTTTGGACAGCAGCAGTGTATTAATCTTTATTGCCTGTCTATATGTCTGACCGGCCTAGCTGGGCGGTGTGGGGGGTACAACGTTTATTTATTGGACCTCCCAGTCACATATGCCCGGGCTGTATATATGTTACCCCTAATTGCTGTAAAGTAACCTAGTTATGTACATGTGTATATCTACAATGACATAGATATTTGTCTTGTGTGTATGTATATATATCAATACCTGTTGTTTGTGTATATATATCTATCTATATATATCTGTAGTATATCTTTGTGTGTGTGTGTGTATATATATATATATATATATATATATATATATATATATATATATATATATAAGTTTTTATCTATATATACATCTGTGTGTCCGTTAACCTATACATTTCCCGGACATAGACACTTACACATGTGTATTGGGTTTTATCTCTGCTTCAACAGCATATTATTGCCTTAGTCATTATGACACCAACACTTCACTCCGGTGAACTTGTGATCAGTATACTGCACGTTATACAGCGGACAGATGACGCACGTTTTTCATGTCTGGGGTGCCGCTGATAAGTGTGATGTGATACAGTGTCATTCAACATATTATTCGTATGCGCAGCCTGTTATTCCTGCTACTGTGTTTGTTTCTGTGCACATTCATATTATTAATGTTAATAGAATGAGTGTTTGTGTTACTGTGATTGTACGTCAACATATTGATGTCTGCATGTAGTTGTGTCTTTCTGCTTCTCCTGGTTTGGGGTTGTCACAGCAGAACTCCGTTCTGCTCATGGGTGGCGTATAGGTTTTACGTGCCGGGCTGTCAGCCCTGACGCACAGCGTCCGACAACGATACTCCCATTCACGCATGTCTCCAAGCAGACGACGCTCTATCTGGAAATCGCACCTACGTACTAGCTGACCTCCACGGGCCGCTCCATTGCAACCGGCGCAACATACCCTAGCACTCCTGTGTCCATAATCGCATATCCATAGTTTCTCCAGCACACCCGTGTTGAGTTACCATGCATAACAGCCATTATACACCTGATATCACAGCCATGACACACCTTTACACATTGCCCTCTCCACAGCATTGGGGCCCTACACACATTTTGTACTGCCTCGTGTATTCACAGGGTCACCATCCATTCATATTTGCACATACGTGCCTTTCCTGGTGTTATGAATTACGAATGATTTGCGGGTTACAAGTGTAGGTGGTCGCAACATGTACTACATTCCGTCTGTGTATAATGTTGACGTAGCACTTCAACGATGTTATGGCCACTGGTATAACCCTGCCTCTGGTGTGAATAGCAGTGCTCTACTCACACTTGTGCAGCTTTATCTGACATACGCTGCGAGCACTTTATAATACCTTACTTGCTCTAGATTCCCTTCACAACCCTTATGTTTGCTTTCGTCTTTCGGCATTCATTACATATATATATATATATATATATATATATATATATATATATATATCCGTAGATATATAATTGCATATTTCTGTTATGTCTGTGGATATTCATCTATACACACATCTATCTATCTATCTATCTGTCTATCTATTATATATATATATATATATATATATATATATATATATATATATAAATGTTACAGCTGTACAAGACAACATACATTTACTATGCTACAAGCTACATACACCCACGCAGGCACACTTGCATCTACTTATTCTGAGTTACATATGTTTACTGCCACTTCTTTGGAATTACATGTGCCTTATTCCTTATGAAAGTACCACTTTGATTGATGGATGCGAGACACGCGGTCACCTTTACATGTATAAATGTTGGCTTTACAGCACAGAGGCATTCATTACCCAATTAATATGTGCTATAGTCGTACTTGAACCGGGAATGCCTTTACGTTAGGCGGATGCTCTAACCACTACACTATTCTTGTTCTGCCTCATTTATATGTATACCCATGGTTTATAGCTACTCTGACATACGCCTCACCGCTTCCCTTACACAGCAGGCATCCATTCTCCTGCTGGGAAAACCGCAGTACTACACTTCCGACATTTCCTCTTTCCTACTGCTCTGGACCCGTGCTGCATGTCTACTCACTCCAAGGATATTCAGAACTCCTATGCTTATAGTCCTCGCACATACGCGTGTTTAATTTGGTAAAGGAGGGCACAGATTTTGTAATGCTGGTCATACACTCCCTTTGTTCTGTAATACCACAAGATACATCTATAGCTGGTACGGTGGTGGTGCTCTGGACCCGTGCTGCATGTCTACTCACTCCAAGGATATTCAGAACTCCTACGCTTATAGTCCTCGCACATAAGCATGTTTGATTTGGTAAAGGAGGGCACAGATTTTGTAATGCTGGTCATACACTCCCTTTGTTCTGTAATACCACAAGATACGTCTATAGCTGGTAGGGTGAAAGTCACTAAGGAGAAAGCAGGAATGTCTGGGGATGTGGCATACTTACATATATATATTGTCAGGGTTTTGATGTGCTGGTCCGGGTTTAGGCATGTCCGACTGGTGACTAGAACTGCCCTGGCGCTGTTCAAATATCAGACGTAGCACATGGACAGAGTTAGTCCAGATTTTAACATTCTACCTGTGTTTACAGCGCAGGTGTTTGGGCACCTCTGACCACATTATTAGATCGGCGCTACATAATATAGGGTGGGGAGTGGTTCTACTACATAATACAGGGTGGGGGGGTGCCACATGTTTCCCTTCACATTTGATTATTTCATTCATTTATAGATACAATGAATATTATTCTGGACATCAGTTATAAATTCACTACAGGTATGCAATAGTCCTGTCAACAAATGTGACAGTTGGTTGGTGTACATATGTGTACAGACCTCTGTGATACTCGGGGACTAGTTTCTACAGTGACATGGACAAGGCTATGACAAATCAGAGACAATCACGGACACTTCTACCATATTAGTACTATTAACTTGGAACGTGTTGACAGATTCGTATTACTACTAATTTTCTGCAGTTAAATGCATCTATTACTCTTCATTGTTGTAAGTAGTCATTCTCATTCAACACCTTTCCTCCAAAGATCACTGGCTTTGTGAGTGATTAAGAGGCTGGCCAGTTATTGTGCGAATGCTCTGACCATTGGTAGGGTTGACACATTGTCATATGTACAGGTTGGGATATATTCTGGGGACACCAGATTGTTTAGGCCAACACATACCCACAGTCAGTGCAGGTTTAGAACATTCATTAGTTTCCTAGCTGTGAGCCTATACCTTTAGCACTTTAGTTGTTCGTCTATTTCTTGTATGAATTACATATTTTCTATGCTAGCGTGACCACTTTAGGCAACTGTTACATGCAGTATGGTACATAGTTATTTCCTACAATCACAGGACATTTGGTATTGTATCATTGTTGGTCAGGACACACCTACCCACACAGTGACTGTCCCTCACACAGTGGATCAGGGGGTATCCTTTTTATGTCAGTGCCTTAATCACCCTATTTCCATGTGCCACTATGTGACTGTGTACAATATATTCTCTCGATTATTCATGTCAGGACACATGCATCATGGGCAGGTGTTTGATCCTGGGTATTAGGTTCTGCATGACCATCTAGAGCTGGACAGTCTCGTGCACCACTACTGCACATTCCAACTTGTGTCTAGATGTCTACAGGACTGGACATCACGTCTTGCTACCCATTCTAATGTTTACACAGGTTACTTATCCCATGAGGGATATCCAAAAATTTATCAAGACCAATACCGACCATGTTTTTGGTGTTACAAAAATGTGCTGGGGGTTTTACATGCACGGGATACATAGTTTGCAATCCTGAAATTGCCTAGGGTGACACTGCCTACTCCATATTTGTAGTGGTCACTATGTGTAGATGTGGCTGCGCCAAACTAGTAGGCCAAGTATGGCTGGATTTGGTGGACGTTCAGGTATGGGGGCGGGTTGTGTGCTGTGGAGGGGACGCTGGGTATTCCATTATGCATCCAGGTGTGTTGCATTTGATTTGGCCGGTTCCATCAGGACCAATCTGTGGGTATGTGCCGGTGACATACTGTACATTTGTATCGCACATTTTAATATTCATATGTTTGTGGGATTGTGTTCTACAGTATGGCCTGTCTGGTTGTATTGCAGATGTGTATACATGTTCTTTGTGTTTCTTTCTGATTCACCCGCTGCTCCCTCATACACCTCCAGTTCACCTATTCTGCATACAACACAGTCTCACCTTTGAGGATTATACCATTACCCATCCCCCCCACACACATATTCCTGACACTCCATCCATCACTGCTTTGGTTGATGGCCCATGACACGGTCAAGGTAACACATTGCATACACTACATATATCAGGTACCTGTATGGTTGTGTGGACTACCCTGGCATGTTTCACCTTCCACATGCTATACATCACGCACATGGGTACACACCCATACTTAACTTTCATGACATGATTGGTACACCCGGGTAATACCCATTCAACTGTGACACATCCTGACAAGTACAGCTTGGACCGCAGATGTGCGGATTTTGGCCGATTGTTCTGATCATTGGTAGGATGCCACCTTTTCCTATGTCCAGGATGGGATATATTCCAGACACATATCCGATTGTACTGGACAACACATACCCACAGTCAATGCTACGGATAATACTGTTCCTTTAAGCCTACATGTTGCCTTATTGTTGTAGCAGTTTATATGCGCCTTCTGTTTAATTTACATGCTTATTCTATTTCCTGTCACATATGGTATGTTAAATACGGACATACCTATTGCATGTGACTATTACATGCGTTGTGGGATATAATTCTGTCATATGGCCGCTAGGTATTTACATTTATCGTGGATTTGTTATGGACACATCTGCCCAGCTGTGTACTCTCCCTCACAATATGGGTCAGCTGGTGACCCTGACCATTGGGCTGGACGTACCTATTGGCGGCGCGCTAACATGATGCGCTTCATGTCCACTTGGTATAACTATCTACACTGCGTTGGACTATGGCCACACGGTTTTCAATGTCATTTGTTCGAGGGATAGGGTCCCGTTATTCCCTACCGTGTATTTGTGTTTGCTTCTTCATTTTGTGTTCGCAGGAACTGTCTTGCATGCTTTGCATACGTTTCAGTATCCACGGACACTGACAGATGTGATAACTATTGCTTGCAAATTGTTATATGCAAGCATTTTAGGTTGCACGTTGACAGCTGACATTTCCACGCCTCCGTGCGGCACTTCGACACGCCCTGTGCACTCGCGCTTCTTTCCTATGCACGTGGCTGTGGCGGCAGCACGCCTTCATTAATATGCATTTGGCACTACTGCTCCATCTTCATGCCACATGGTTGGCGCAAGCCTAACTCCAGCCTTGCGCTGAGCTTTATGAATCCTGGAGTCAATCTCCAATGACTGGTAACAAACCAAATGTTTTAAGAGTAAGGGACCAAAAAAATAAAGTAAATGTCTGGATATTTTTAAGTGTTATATCTTGGATGTAAAATGCTTCATCCAACACTACTGACATATATTATAGCAAGTCTGAAACAGTAGGTGCGGGAAATATTTTACATCAAAAATAAATAAAAAAATTAATATAGTACTTAATAAATAAGTAAAACACAACAATTTTACAGACAGCCCATTCTCTAAGCACAATAATGCCCTCCAGGGTGTGTGCTAATGTGTAATTAATGCCCTTCAAGGGGTGTAGAGGGCTTCTGCCTGTGCCATCAGGCCTCATAACACTCCTGGGCAGGTGTTAATTACGTGTTAACACACACCCTGTTCGGCATTTTTGCTTGCTTACTTGTCCCATCTGGGGAATGTTGCATCACCATTGGCACGCACCACGCATATGCCCTTTTCAAATGATAAAAATGTAAACCAACTTCTTATCATTTTTTTCACACAGCACTCATCTGCCTACAAATTTGAAAATTGGAATAAAGATCACACTTCAAGAATAACTATGGTTTACAGAGTTACTCTTAATTTTGTTTTTACATGAATAAGCTGAGATAAAATCATCAAAATTTGAACCTTAAGGACTGAAATAATACTACCAACTGGGACCAAATTCATCTGACATTTTTAGTAGAATATTTGATTTGGTCTTGGCAAATATTGTTTGTATACATATATATATATATATATATATATATATATATATATATATATATATATATATATATATATATATATATATATAGGAGCATTACATAATCCTGCAAGCCCAAAATCCTGAAGACCAAACTCCTGAAAGTTCTAAATACTGAAAACTTAAAATACTGAAAACTCAAAATCCTTAGTGTAGTGAAGCGCAATCTTGGAGTTGATATATTTAAGTAGCAGGGGGTGTGGGGGGTGCAAGGGGGGCTTGCCCACCCTGCATATAGTTGAAGGTAATATGTTCCTGTATATACTTGTGTCTGAATATAGTAAGTGTTGGTATCCTGAGTTTTTTAAGGATTTTGAGTTTTCAGTATTTTGAACTTTCAGGATTTTGGTCTCAGGATTTTGGGCTTCAGGATTTTGGGCTTTCAGGATTCTGTAGTGATCCCATACACACACACACACACACACACACACACACACACACACACACACATATATATATATATATATATATATATATATATATATATATACTATATATACTATATCAGTCTACCTCAGAAGGTTGACACACCACAATATTTACAGCAAGAAAGTCAACCACAAAAAGTCGAGATCGCAAATGCCAACATTAAACTATTCATGTGCGAGTAAAATCCTCAAAAACAAAATAACATTGTTTGCATGCCCCATACCCTCCTACTAATTGTTATATCCTAACTCTAAGATTGCACAATTGCAGGGAAAAAGAATATTCCCTCATCCATGGATATTTGATCTCACACAACTGTGGACCTTTTCCAATCAACTTTCTTGAAGATGACACTGTGTACCGACCTACTGAGGTTTTACCATATATAGATATTGCTAGCTATCTAGCTAGCTAGATAATCAGAGAGAGAGAACATGATATACAAAGACACCTTTCAATGGCTCAAAACATCAGATGTCCTAATAATCGAAACATATAAAAAGCAGAAAGCAAATTGTTTTTGTAGGAAGGGATCCTTGCCATGTATCCCCACATGGGTGATGTGTTCACCACACCCATACTAGTTTAAATATTCCAGCTCTGGAACTGCACAACAGTGGGGAAAAGGAGAAATTTCCTTATCTCAGTGTTCACTTAACTGAGATGTCAACAAACTGCAAACACTCTCCCAGTGATAGACAAAAAGGAATCATTCAAAATAACCTCAGATTTCAATTTTGACTATTAAACCAGATATATATATATATATATATATATATATATATATATATATATATATAGTAAGTCCAACAACAGCACCACATATGAGGTGACTAGGCTCATTTAAATTATCCAGATTACTCAGAGAGTATATAAAGGCAAAGATCTTTTATTCACATAAATACAACAGGTTAGCGCTTTCACGTATTGCTTCCTCAGACCTTGAAAATTCGAATGCAACAGTTGCGATTTTTAAATACTGCAACAATCAAGGGCGAGCCCTTCACTTAACCATTTAAATGAAACAACTTCATTATCTACCTGCTGCCAGATAATACAATATAAAACATATAAGTATGCATATTTTATCCCTGAACATTGAAACTAAAAAACTGTCATTTTGGTTTGGCTCAAATATTAGCCATTCTACATATATATATATATATATATATATATATATATATATATATATATATGTATAAAAAATAGATATAAAATTTCAGTACAATTCAAAGGATATATACATCCTAGAAAACAAATTCTAGATGGAACATAAATGTACACATTTCACTATCCATAAATAACATTGGACTCAAAGGAAGACATTGGCACATACTCATTATATCTCATCCTATCTATAGAACCAAAGCTGCATTCATTTCCAACTCACATCTACATTGAAACATTATTAGGTTGCCCTGATCACACATAATATCACAAACCAAACTCCTAGATCTCAGAATAGGTTTAATAGAGGCCTATGGCCTTAATGAAAGAGCCTCTATTAATCCTATTCTGAGATCTAGGAGTTTGGCTGTCACATTAGCCTTATGAATACATTGAGAGAATGTCTTGCCTCTTTCACCTCTGTTATATACATAGACTTGTGATATTATGTGTGATCAAGGCAACCTAATAATGTTTCAATGTAGATGTGAGTTTGGAAATGAAAGCAGCTTTGGTTCTCTAGATAGGATGAAATATAATGAGCCTGTGCCCATGTCTTCCTTTGAGTCCAATGTTATTTATGGATAGTGAAATGTGTACATTTATGTTCGGTCTAGAATTTGTTTTGTAGGATGTATATATCCTTTGAATTGTACTGACATTTTTTATATATATATACATATATATATATATATATATATATATATGTGAAGAATGGCTAATATGTGAGCCAATTCACTGGGAATGTTTTAGGTAGAATAGTTTTAATCTTGAACATATGCTCAATGACAACATTTGAAGCGTTTCATTTGAAGGTTTTGTTTATTTATTGTTATGTCCATTTTTAGTTTCAATGTTCAAGAATAAAATATGCATATTCTTATGTTTTATATTGTATTATCTGGCAGCAGGTAGATAATGAAGTTGTTTCCCTTTAAATGGTTAAGTGAAGGGCTTGCCCATGATTGTTGTAGTATTTAAAGATCACAACTGTTGCATTCGAATTTTCAAGGTCTGAGGAAGCAATACTTGAAAGCGCTAACCTGTTCCAACAAACATACACACAACTCAAGCACACCAAAATAAATAATCCACACGCATACACTTCACGAAACCCTACTCTAAACCAGACATACTCCACTAGCTACCCACTTACCTTAACCCAGCCCTAACCCTAAGGTCCCTAATTATCGCACACTCACCTTATCCACTCCCTAACCCTAACTCACCTACCCCACCCTAACCCTCAAGTCCACACAATCGCAGATTTACCTGACTCGCACCCTAACCCTAACTCACTTAACCCACCCCTAACCCTAAAGTCTGTCACTACTGCACACTCACCTCACCCGCGCCCTAACCCTAAAGTCCCTAACTACCGCACACTCTCCTTAACCCAGTCCGTTCGCTCACTTACCTTAACCCGGTCCGTAACCATCGCACCACACTTACCTGAACCCAATCCGTAACCTTCATTCACTCAGTTCCCTAAACCCGGTCCGTAACCATCGCACCACACTGCTGTAAATAGCGGAGCCACAGACCACCGAAATCTTACCCTAGGAAAAATTTTGATGTTCTAAGGCTTTGCTATTCTCAGCTCTCGCACTAAAGGGTTCGGTATTATAACATTCAAAGTTTTTGAACTTTGATGTTATAATATATACCCAGCTGCCCTTGCTGGCTATGTTAAGTCTAGCCAATTTCCCTTTTTGCTCCTGAAATAACCTATCCCCATTGGATATATATTGACCATACCCATCCTGGTTGATAATTATATATTACCCCTAATGAATAACTGGGATCATACTATAGATAATTTGAGAGGACCCATCCATGGGATACTGTATTTAGGAGCTGACTCTGTCCATTAGCAGTACAAGAGGCAGTCCTGGACTAAATTTTCTGTTTTCTATCCATGAATCTATGTTGCACTTAAATATGGACAGGGATGAACTTTGTTTTATTTGGATGGGGTGTCTGTTCCACAGCAGTGGTATCCTCTGAGATGTATACATGTCATTCCAAACCATTCTTTTGAGGTTGTAGAAGAGGCTTACATCCCTAGACTGAATATTTTTGATGCCATTTGACTTGCTTATGTGTGGTAAATCCATCAGTAATGGGTCAGAGGAGACCTTTTATGCAAAACACTGATCACCTTTTAGCAGTATCCTAAGTATAGTGACAGGACTTTGAAATTGGTTCATATGGACATGTTGTTTAGGCCTTGTATCCTTTTAGTAATGTATCTGTGGGTGTTCCACTTGTTGCGTGTCTGAATAAATACATGCCAAAATGGGACATTATATTCAATGGATGGGGTAATGCGACTCAGTAAAGAGGGACAATGACATCCCTAGATATAGACACAATCCCTTCATTTATAAGCTGTGCAGAATAGAAGGACTTTATTACCACAATAGACACATATTGGTCAAAAGAAAGGTCACTCTCCACATAAGTTCTTAAATCCCGAGCAACTGGGTCAGCTCTTAGGAGCAGTATTTTTGATGTGGTAGTTCCACAGGGTAGATGACTTCCCAAAGGCTACACTAATGCATTTTTTGGCATTTAGTTTCAGTCCATGATTTTAGCACCAATTATTTATTTGAGACAAACCTTCCTGCATGACGCCTAAGTCATTTGCCGAGTCAATGACTGCTCCCAGCTTGAAGACATCTACAAACTCAGTTAGCCAAACCCCTTTGGCATTGGCTTTACTTCAGGCAAGTAAGTGCTAAACAGGACAGGTCGCAGCACAAAATACTGAGGAGCTGCACTGATGACTGGTCTCTTTGTGGATGTAACTTCCCATATTTTGATTATCTGCATCTTATCTATTAACCGGCAGGCAATCCAGCAGGTGACATAGGGATTTACTCCCAGTCTGTTTTACTTTTCTGCTATGCCCGAGTAAGGAATTTTGTCAAAACTTTTTTAGCCTGGTTGAGATATGTGGTCTGTACCATTTTGCATTTATCCATTGCTTTGGTGGCCTTTTCCAAAAAAATACACCAGGTTGAGTAAGCATTACCTGCCCTTAACGAATTCAAACTGAGACACGTGTTTGGAAGTTCTCTGTGCCCTGACTGATTAATTGCACAATAAGTCTTTCCATGTCTTTGCATGTGAGGGTGACCAGTTTTTTTCTTTTGCTCCTCAACTCAGGGAATGGCCTCAAGTGTCAGAATAGCTAAGCAAAACTCTGAATGCACATGCTTAAAGATTGCAAGTTAGACTAATGTTCTGGAATTGAATGATATAATCAAATCGACTGCCATCTAATTAAGTGATAGAAACTGGAAGTTATGGACTGAAATGAACAATGACAATGATGCAGAGATTTTCTCTCCATTTTTTCTCCTGCACCAAGTGTGAATTGAGAAACTTTTCACCTTACATTTAATAAATAAATCCAATTTAAAAAAAATTAATTTACTTACACTACAGACTAATTTTTTCTAAAATTATAGTGTAAGTGTTATTATAAATATATATAGTGTCACAATGTATAGTATTATCACCTCAAGGCAAGAGGTTCCCCTGTTAGATTCTCAGCTGGGGTGCCTCCTGTGTGGAGTCTGCATGTCATCCCTATGTTTGTGTGGGTCTCTTCTGGGTGCTCCAGTTTCCTCCATAATCCAGATACATGCAGTAGTTGGATTGGACACTCTAAATTGGCTAAAGATACTAGTGTGCATGAGAGTGTGTGATGTGGAAGAACTACAGTGTCAGGGCTAGCCACCTAGCCGTGTAAACCTTGGCTGTAGATGATATGTCAAAGTGATACTCCAACCCACTGTGCAAAAAATTAGGAAAAAAGAGGTTCTGGATGGAGATATATATATATATATATATATATATATATATATATATATATAGGTTTACTATCATAAATTCGAAAATCAGAACAAAACGTGTCTGCATTTTCGAATTTATACATCGGAAATGAACATTTCCGAATTCTCCTAATGTCAAAAACAGCTGTGTATTTGGCGAAAATGTCGCTCGCGACATTTTCGGCAATACACAGGACTCCCACCCGTCCCGTAACTACCTACCTAACTCACCTAAACACACAGTTATGCAGGGGGGCTGTGCCCCCCTGCACCACCCAACTTAATATTCCAACTCCGAGATCGCACTACAGTGAGGAAAAGAATGTATTTCCCTAACCGCACTGTACCGCGACCCCCTCACATGAGCGAACGTTAGAATTGCGAATGCACAGTATATATATATATAGGTTTACTATCATAAATTCGAAAATCAGAACAAAACGTGTCTGCATTTTCGGGATATATATCGAAATGAACATTCGAATTCTCCTAATGTCAAAAACAGCTGTGTATTTGGCGAAAATGTCGCGACATTTTCGCAATACCACTCCTCCTCGCACAGTCCTGTAACTACCTACCTAACTCACCTAAACACACAGATATGTGCACTAACAATATTCCAACTCGAGATCGCACTACAGTGAGGAAAGAATGTATTTCCTAACGCACTGTACGCGATCCTCACATGAGCGTTAGAATTGCGAATGCACAGTCCATTCGCAATGGTAACGTTCGCTCACATCACCTGCCGAAATATGAAGTATTCGAACATCTGTTGTTCGAATACTTCATAGCCGTGCAAGTGCACATTGGCATTATGATAGTAAACCACACATATCTATATATATATATATATATATATATATATATATATATATATATATATATATATATATAGATATATATATTCACTTTAGAAGCTCAAAATACTGAAATATCGAATTTCAGTATTTCGAGCCCATAAAGTGGAGACCTGAAAAGAACGAAAACTCAGAAGCGCGAAATTCAAAATCTCACATACTGGAGATTTTGAATTAGCACTTCTAGTGTTTCTTTGTGATTATAGACTCAGGTAAGTGTTTATGTGTTAAGGGTTTTGGGTAGGAGCTGTGGTGTGTGTTGGTGTGTTTTGTTACTGTGATGTGTGTGTGCGAGGAGAATGTAGCTTGTGTGGTGGTGTTTTGTGTGTTTTTGTATGTAGTGCGACCTCAGAGTTAGAATATTTAAGTAGGGGGAGTGTGGGGGGCTTGCCTCCCACATGAGGGGGTGCAGGGGGGCTTGCCCTCCCTGCTTTTATGTAGGACAGAGCTTGTGTTTGTGTGTGGGGAGGAAGGTGTGTGTTTGTGTACACCAGAAGCGATAATTCAAAATCTCTGGTATGCGAGATTTTTGAATTTCGCACTTCTGAGTTTTTGTTCTTTTCAGGTTTCCACTTTATAGCCTTGACATTCTGAATTTCGATATTTCAGTATTTCGAGGATATAAAGTGAATCCATATTTTTATATAAATATATATGTGTGTGTGTGTGTGTGTGTGTGTGTACATATATACAGATGCATACACACACACACACACACACACACACACACACACACACACACACACACACACAAACACACACACATATATGTATACAAAATACATATGCATATATTCTATGCTATATTTTATACATAGTATATGATGCATATTGCATATTAAATGATTTGTTTTTGGTCCTACTCTGGTACAAATTAATCAGGAGTTTTGCTAATGGTTACCTTGCTAGTAAGCTCATGCCTTTTAATACTGCCTAAATATAAATACATTTGAAATAAGTGACAGAGAGTTCTAAAGGCTGTTCCCTCACTCATTCTAAATAATTAAACTACGGGATTGAATAATGTACCTTGTGAATGTATATGTATAATTTATATGTATGTACATTTATATAGCTGTATTAATTTGTAGATATTAATATATAGACCGAGATACAGACTCATACAGACTTACAGACACATTAACTCACATACATACACAGACATGCACAAATTCATGAGTTTAGATTGAAAATAGAATACTTTAATTTATATGTCTGAGGTTCATAGTTGTTTACAAGACTAATGACCTCAAGGGCCTTTTTAAGCATAGCCATGCATCCAAAATCTCTGACAAGTTCTCATACCTTTAATAAGTGAAAGCAAGGCCTTGGGAGATGAAACATTTACAAGCAGGGGCCTGGGAGATGAACAGTTTATAGGCTTCCTGTGTCCATTAGAGACAGTTGCCAAACCAGGGATGAATTTCATGTTCCCCATCCAACTGCCCAAGTTAAACTTGAATTGGGTTAGGGAGGAACTCTGCTTAACATGGATGGGGAACCTGTTCCAGAGACGGTGTAGTCTTTGGTATACATATTTTTCTGTCTAGCAGGTCCTGTTTATATTACAGGCAAGGTTTAAGTCTTTAGAATGGGTAATTCTGGTGTTGTTTGTTTTGCAGTTATGCAGGAGGTCCATCAGGGTGAGGTCTGACAATGTCTTGTATGTCAGGCATAGATCAGCCCTCAACAGCCTGTAGGAGGCAGAATACAGGGATAGGGCCTTGAGGTGGTCTGCATAAGACATGTAACTTATGCTCTGTATTCTTTTAGTGGAGAACCTCTGTGGTTGTTCCAGTTGTTGGATATGCCTGGTTAGGTACATACCAAAGGGTGCATTGTACTCAGTGATAGGTTTGATGAATGCCAAATACAGTGGATCAATGACTTCTTTGTCATTTGTCCTACATGCCATAGCTTTGTTTATAAGTTAAACAACACAGAATGATTTTCTCACTACTGGAGACATGTGATGGTCAAAGACTAGATTACTGTCTATGTGTGTCTCCAAGTCCCTGACTACTGGGTCAGCTTTTAGGGGAGTGTTGTCAATATGATAGTTACTGGGGAAGGATGGCTTCCTCCAAAAAAAAAAACTGTTAAACATTCCTTTGCATTTCGATTTTGTCCATGGCTCTCACGTCAGTTATTTGTCTTTTTCAGGCTTCCTGGAGAACATTTGTGCCATGGGTCTGCTCCTAATTTGGAATAAGGACAAGCCAAGTCCTGTTTCTTCACTCATTAATTCCAACAACAAAAAAAGTTCCATTCTTTGATCTGGTTGGAGTTCCTAATATCAGGGACAAGCTATATGTTATTTCTGTGCCCCTCAACTTAAAGTTATAGAAAAGAAAAAAATAAAACTAGTCTCAGAAATGTTTTTTCTACTTTTAAAACTGTATCAGGTCACTTGATACATGTGTAGTTTGTGGCTTGTTGATACTTATACCACACAGTTTATTCATAGGTTCACAGGTGTGTACTAGGCTAATGGCCCTGGGGCCTTTACACGCCTAGCCATAGGATTACCCTGGCATAGTGCCACCCTACCTTAGTTCCCAGTGGCTCTGTCGAGTAGAGCCACTGGATTTATCCCTGGGGTGAATTTTCTGTTTCCCATCCCACTCATCAAGATTTCTCTTGAAGAGGGTCAGTGAGGTGCTCTACTTGACATGTATGGGAAGTCTGTTCCATAGTATGGTCTCTGGGTTATGAACCTGTCCCTCCAGCATGTTCTGTTAATTGTGGTAGTGAGGTTGAGGTCTCTGGAGCATGTGGTGCAGAGAGACTGGGATTTTTTCAGATGCAGCATTTTTAACAGAGCTGGGTCAGACATGGATTTGTAAGTCAAGGAGAGATTACCTCTAAGTAGGTGATATGAGACAGAGAAAAGGTGGAGTTTTGTGAGCCTGTCCATATAGGACAAGTGTTTAAGGCCTAGGATCCTTTTTGTTAGGTACTTTTGCAGCCGCTCCAGTTGTTGCAGGTGTTTAGTGAGGTACATGCCAAATGGGGCATTGTACTCAATGACTTGCCTAATGAGGGAAGAGTAGAGGGAGACAATGACCTCTTTCTTCCTGGATGCAAAACCCTTAGTAATGAGATGTGCCACATAGAAGGACTTTTTGACCACAGTGGCAATGTGGTGATCAAAAGAGAGGTTGCTGTCAACCTATTTTCCCAGATTTCTAATAAAACCTTCTGTGTTCAGTGAACTACCATCAATGTGCTAATTCATGGAAACAGGGATTTTCCCAAAGGGGATGATGACACATTTTTTGACATTGAGCTTAAGGCCATGGTTCTGACACCAGTCGTTGGTCTCAGTGAGGCCATTCTGTAGGATGTCAACATCACTTGGGGAGTTAATAATAGCTCCCAATTTGCAATTGTCTGTGAACTTTGTTAGCCAGAGTCCTTTTGTGTTGGCCTGGACTTCAGAGAAGTAGATACTAAACATGAGAGGACCCAGGACTGAACCCTGTGGGACTCCACTTGTGACTAGTAGGCAGTCTGACTTGGAGTCAGCTACTTTCACACTGTGGGTTCTATCTGTGAGCCAATTTGCAACCCACTTAGTGATATAGGGGCTGATGCCAAGCTTAGTGAGTTTTTCTTTCTTGAGTGGGGAATGGTATCAAAAGCCTTGGCCAAATCAAGGTAGGCTGTATGAACCACCTTGCCTTCATCCATAGCTCTGGTTACTGACTCAAAGAAGTCGACCAAGTTGACCAGGCATGATCTACCCTTCACAAAACCAAACTGTGTGGGATCCAGAGTTTGGAGATTCCCTATATCCTTATTTATTAGGTCCATGATCATGCATTCCATAGCTTTGCATATCAGACTCATCAGGCTAATAGGCCGATAGATCCCACAGTCTGTAGTCGCACCTCCTTTGTGGAGAGGGATGACTGTAGCAATGCACCATTCAGTAGGGCCAATCCTGAGCTGAGGCTGTGATTGAACAGGGCACACAGGTGAGGTGCCAGTTCACTCTGTAGTTCATGTAGAACACAAACAGGGATATTGTTATGTCTCATAGAAGCTGTATTCTTGGCCTTGGACAGTGCTGTTTTAACCTGTGCAGCAGTAATACTGGCTGCCTGGCAATCTACCTGTATTGTGATTTGGTCCTTGGGGGGGTTAAGTAGGATAAAATTGGCACTGAATCTGTCGGCCAGTATACTGGCAATGTCTGTTGGCTCGGTATAAGAGGTACCATTGTGCAGTAGCTCAGAGCAAATCTGGATATT